>NC_080027.1:35402409-35642409 GCF_030020395.1 Manis pentadactyla
AATAGTATCCTTCGGCTCTCTATCTCTTTTTTTTCTTCATAGCACTTATCACTCCCTGATACTGTATTTTTATCTCTTGATATCTCTGGCCTGTCTTCCCTTATTAGAACATAAGCTCCAGGAGAGCAAAGGTCATGTCCCATTTGGTCATTGCTATGTTCCCAGTGCCTGGAACCCCACCTAAAGTAAGTGCTTAGTAGGCATTTGTGGAAGGAAAGTATGTCCACCTCGGTGTTCTGCCCTCACTGTGAAGCCCCCAATTTGAGAGGAAATTGTTACAGTAGAAAACAAGACTGGCTTCTTGGTATAAAGAGGCTTTATCTGGAAAACTTTCTGACCTCATGAGCTCATAAGACATGTATGATGCTGGCTGGATTGTGTTGTCCTGGGCAAGGTGCCTATCACCCTCGGCCACACTCCTGAGTGAACTTTACGAAAGTGATGACTTGATTGTAGAGTCTGAATATATCTGTCATTTTTTGGCTCTAAGCTCCTATTTCTTCATCTATGAATAGAGGCAACATTACCAACTTTATAATGTCTTCATTCTATTTCAATCAATGACTGGTCTAAAGAAAGTGGTAGTAATGGTGGTTAGTGTGTGTTCTAGATCTTTCTTAAGAGGAGGGTTTGCTAAGGGTAGAGAATGGGGTAGAAATCATGAGGGTATTGGACAGTTCAGGGGTGACAGAAACCATTTATTGAGCATTGGCTGTGGGCCAGGCTTGGCCCATGTATCAGGTGCTTCATATGGATCTGATTAAAATCTCACAAATACTGAAGGGTTGGAGTGTCAGTACCCCCCTTTTCACAAGGAGAAAACAGGCCTAGGGAAGGTTCATTATCTGGGCTGAGTCCCACATTTGCCATACGATGAAAGAAGATCTGACACCAGATCGGTCTGAAGTCCAGGCCCATCACATTCCCCTGTGTCCCAGGAGCTGCCTTGAGACATCACAGGGGGGCTGTTGGCTTCTGGGAGCCATGCCATGCTGCTATCTCAGCATAAGTGCTTCTAGTGGGCAAAAAGGATGGAGAATGGCTACCATCAAGGCATGTCCATGCTGCTGTTGTTCTTAGATTTCAGACGCTAAAGGTTGAGAATTGTTCTCTTCCCATTAGGACACATCATCATTGGGTCTTGGAAGGCCACTGTTTTGAACTATTTTCTCCCTGTCTCCCTCTTACCCCCATTTCCCACTCTTACTCCCTTCTCCCATACATTTGAAGTTTAGCCTTTCATTTATGTGTGTTCTTTTAAAAACAGGTATGGTTTTGGGTTCAGGTACTTTTAATCTGCATTGATGATGTTGTGCTGTAGACCTCATTCTGCCACCTCCTTTCTTCCTTCAGCACTTCATTTTTAGGATCCATTCATGTTGCTGTGTAGATAGTTTAGCCCCTTGTTTCTAACTGCTGCAAAATAGTTCCTGTGTGCATTCACTACATTTTACACATGCATTCCTCCAGAGAGGCACGCGGGGATGGTTTCCAGTTCCCTGCTGTTACAAACAGCGCTGCAGTGGGCATCCTCCTACCTGCCCCTGACAGACCTGAGTGAGAATCGTTCAGTTGTTCCTGGCTGTTCTTGGGGTTTCTTTTATGGTTCGTTTGTTTTCTTGACTATACGTAAGTCTGAGTATCTGCATAGCTTTTGGTCTTTGGGTTTCTCTTCATTGGGTTACTTCTCATATCCTTTGTCCATTTGTCTGTTCAGATTCCTGACATTTTCTGGTTCACTAGAAGGAGTTTGTAGGGTATTTTAAATATTAAATCCTTGTCACTTTTAGACAAGTATCTTCCAGACTATAGTCAACTATTAATATTGTTAAGCAAACACTTTCATTCGAGGATTATCAAATTCATCAATTTCCACCTAAAAATTTGTGCATCTGGGGCTTTTGAGAAGTCCTTTCACCTTCATGGGTCACAAAGATAGTCTTTTCTCCTAAGAACCCATGTAGGCAAAGGGAGTATCAGACTTGTGTCCCTGCTAGCAAAAGTCTCAAATTTATGAATCCCAGGCTGACACGGAGGGCTAGGAGTCTTATGTTCTTTCCTTCAAAGGACACCATAGGCCAACAGGTAGGCAAATAGGCAGAGAGGGCTTTAATTAAATTTTCCATTTTTTAATTTTTCTGAACTTCAGAGATGCTTATACCTCACATCACAGAGGCAATAGTTAGTGAGTGGAGGTGTCTGTCCTTCAGGAGCTCTGCTGCTGTCACATTTTGAGATGAGAACTATGGCCCCCATCTCCATTCAGTTCTGATAACCCCTGGTGAGGGGCACAGAGGCACCTGTGAAATGCAAAGTCAGTGCAAAAGAGGGAGGAGACAGGCCGTGCTGTCTTGATAACGGCGTGGTCATCCCAGGCCTCCACGTGAGTGGGCCCCTTTCTGGATGGCAAGGCCACACTGGGATGCAAGCAGGAGCCTGGTTCAGGGAATCGGGGGCCTGCTGTCAGTTGCTGGGTTTCTTCCCCAGAGCCCATTTCTTATACACATCGGTTCCGTGTGATGACAAATCCTAGAAATTCAAAGCAGGACCGTGGGAGCTTGAAAGTCAGCCTGTCTGCCTCTTCCCTTTACTGAGAGGGAAACAGACCCAGAGTGAGCAAGTAGCTTATGGACCATCATGCAGTGTGTCAGCTGGGGAGCCAAGGCCAGAACCCAGGCTTCCTAACCCAGGCGAGAGCTCTGACTGCTACACTTGGAAAGATCTCACCCAAGCTTTGGCACAGACAGAACCTAGTTCAACAGCTATTCATTTAGTAATTACTTAAATAAATATTGTATTTATTGTGGTCAGTGTTTTAAAAGAGATATACTCAGGGCTGTGAGATCTTGGAGGAATTTGACCTAATCTCAAATCAGAGAAGGTTCCAGAAGGAAATAGGCTAATGTCTACAAATGGGTCCAACTTAGCCCGGTAGGGAAGGGAGAGCTAATTGGATGGATGGAGGGATGGATGGATAACTGTGAGCCTGGTTTTAAAAGGGTGGTTGTTTCCCCACCCAATTTTTTTCTTTGGGCCCAGGGAGGCCTCCTGGTAAATTGCTCAGTCTGGCAGAGCATGAGGAGAGCAAGATCCCTTCCCTGACTAAATCCTTTGAGTGTTTCACTTAAAGCTGAGCACCTGTTCTGTTGAAGTACTCACCTCTGTCCATATCTGCTGCTTTGAACCCTATCACTGGTCCTTGGGAAGGGAAAATGCAAAAGGGAAAAAAAAAAAAGAGAAAGCAGTGTTAATCACGCTGAAATGTAATGCTTCTCTCTGAACCTCGGAAGATGAGAAATTACACATGCTGATTTCATCCACTACTTAACTCAGGGGGTGACAGGCTGCAGTTGAAGAGGCTTCAGCAGGGTAAGTGCTACAAAGCTTGTCCAGGTTCTTAAGCCTCTCTCAGAAACCTGAGACTGGTTGGTAATTTGGTGGTGCCCTTTTGAGTGATTCCTGGCCCTGCCAGCCTGGGAGACTGTTCCCAGTCAAAAAAAGATTCTATTCTGGGCTGTTCTTTTGTGGTCTGGGGACCTGAGACTGTTAAGAGAAAAGAAGGTAGGGAAGAGATTCTGCAGAGAAATAAAAGCCTGCAAGAATGGCTTTGTATGCATTACAATGCCTTAGACCCCTTGACAGAGCCTACTTATTACTGGAATTGCCAAAGGAAGGAAGGAAAAAACTAATGTTTATTAGGCATTTACTGTGTCCTGAGTACCTGTCATCCCTGAATTTATTGATTTTTCACGTCTCCGTGAGACAGCTGTTGTCATTCCCATCATGCAAGTGGGGAGTTAGGCTGATGAACCTGCCCAGCCCAAGGATGACGATGATGGTAGCAGTTAATATTTATATGCCAGCCGTTATTCCAAACTCTTGCCATGTTTTAACTTACTTAATCTTCACAGTAACCCTTGAGAGTAGGGGCTGTTCTGATGAGGAAAAAAAGGTTAAATATCTTGACCCTAGCTAACAATTGCCAGAATTGGAATGAAAAACACAGGCACACTGACTCCAAATCCCATGTTTATAACTCTAGAGGTTGGGGAGCAGGTCTAACATAGTCTAAAAGCCCTCGCCCTTTCAACCATACCTGCCACCGTGCTCCTTGATAAGGACATTACTGTTACAAATAATGATGCAGGAGGCCATCTACTAAGTGCTGGCCAAGGTACTTGCTGTTTCACTGCTGTATTTAATTCTCATTGGCTTCTGCTGAGGAAGGTGGAGACTGAAGCTCTGAGAGATCACGTGATCTGCCCAAGCTCACTCTGCCCATGGTGGTATGGGGCCACCTTCTAAGCAAGGTGGTTTCACTTGCTGGGTCGTTTCATTGCATTTATGAAATCATTCCTGGAGGCTTCATCTGTTGGATGAACAGTGGTTCAACAAACAGTGAATGGCTGCTCTTGGCTGTTCTGGCTGAGGTTCCGCGCTAGGGGACCAGAGATGAGACCTGCATGATAGTCCTGCCCTGGAGGAGCCCCTAGTCTTGCGGGTGGGAGGACCTCTGTCCTTGGTGCCACCTCGTCCCTCCACCAATGGAACACAGCAAGCTAGAAATGGCAGGACTTTTTTTTTGTCTCTCAGTGCCATGCTGGCTCTCTTTTGACTAAAGAAACAGCAGCCTCCACCTGCTTTAGTCAGATCCAGTTACAGCAAAAGACCGTCTCTATTATTATTGCTATTAATCTGACACAAAGAAGGTTTTGAAACTCTTGATCCTGAGGAATAAAAGACCTCCCCCCACAAGAAAGAAAGACCAATAACCATCCAAATTGTGGCTTTCTGAAGGCTTCAAGGAAGAAACTGCTTTTTTTCTCCTTTTTTTTTTTGTTTCTTTTTTTTTTTTTGATCAAAGCAGTCCATTTGAATGTCACATCTGTTCTGTCTCCTTTTCCTTTTCTTCCAATAATTCGGATCAAAATGATGATAAAATCGCTCCACTTTAGCTGATTGCAGCAGGCCGTTGACACATTGGATTAGCATAACTAAGTTACTTCCAAAGCTCCAATTCATAAAGCCAAGAAAATTATAAGCAAATAAATTATATACGTGTTTTTTCACAAGTAGCTATTGACATAATGATGGCAGTTCTTCCATTGTCCCTAATCAATAACAGATGTGCATCGAGGAAGGTGTGATATGTATTACCTCGTGGCAGGAGGAACAGATGTTTAAAGGAACCATTTTCTTAGACTCTCCTGGAGAGAGAGAGAGAGGGAGGCGGGAGGCGAGAAGGAAGGAGGGAGGGAGGAAGGGGGAGAGAACGAGAATAATCTTGCACCATACTGTGCAAATGCCCTCTTTCTGGCTGACTCATAGGAAGTAGCTGCTTGTAAAGGAAGGAACCCTCCAATGAGAGCCAGAACTTCTAGCAGACATGCATATATTAGGGTCAAAAGGAAAGAAAGGAAAAAACAGCATTTATGAAGCAGGGATCTCTTTGCAGATGCTCACACACAGATTTGCTCATTTTATCTCCCAGTTCTGCCGAGCTTGTTAGACTTCAGTTCCCTCATTTTACAGATAAAGAAATGAAGGCCCAAGGCCAGGCTTGTCTTCAGGTGATGCAGCCAATGTGTCAGGATCAGGATGTGAACACAGGTTGGAAAATTCCGAAGTGTCATTTCTACTGTTTTTAGCACATTTTTGGGCCTGAACTATATAAATGACATACCTTATTATTTTCTGATCCAAGGGAGGACAAAATACTGGTAAGTCCCAGACAAGAGCAGCGAGTGGGTGACAAGTTGTGGGCTGATCTATGGCCCATGCCTTCTGGTAGAGCTGTGGAATGGATGACGGGGACCCTTCTGTAGTGATTGGGTTCATTCATTCACTCAACCATCATTTACCCATAATGTGATTTATCCTGTGTTTAGATATATTTCAGCTGCTGGGCTACTTGTACAGGGCCTCGAGATACCAGGGGGAATACAGCACATCCCCTGTCCTCAGGGAGCTTCCAGTGAGTGTGGGGGAGATGGTGAAGTTGACAGGCAGGCACATTATAGTGGAGTAGTGGGATGGAATTAACATCTAACATCAGGGCTAGAGGTAAAAATTGCCTGTAGATTATATTGCCCTTGAAAAACCCCTTGAAAGCAGAAATATGATCACACCATGACAGGCTTAAGGAACAGTGGCTTTACACTTCCCATCATATCACTCCAGGGTACATCACCCCCAGTCTGGGATCGGTGTGTGGGCTCCAGGGACTGGTAGGTTCATTACACTGTTTGAGCCTCTGTCTGTGCCACCCCTACAAACTGTACAGTTGAGGTTGGATGCTTCTGTGGTGCACCTCCCCCATGCACGTTGGCAAGTACCGTGGTAAAGCTTCTCCAAGGGACTGTGGGAGCCCTGATCAGCCTGGGTCCTCATCAGGAAGGTGACCTTGAGGGAGCAGTCCCTGAGAAGCGTCTTACAGAATGACTGGAAGTCCCCATATCCCTGCCCACGAATGCTGCCCGGACTCGGAGGAGATCCTTCCCTGGTGTCAGAGCTGGGGGTGGAGCAGTTGCAGGGAGGGCCAGTGAGAAGAGTGCAAGTGTAAAATGGGCACACGAGTGCATGTTGGGCAGGTGGTTGTGAGGTTTAAACAGGGTAGCAGTTTAGAAAGTCTGGACTCGCGCTATCCAGTGTGACATCCGTTAGTTTTCTGTGGCTCTTGAGCACTTGAATGTGGCCAGTCCCAACTGAAGCATTGTGTCAGATAACACACTGGATCTCAAAGACTCAGTACCAGTTAAAAAAAAAAAAAGATTTAGTATTTCCCAGTAGTAATATTTATATTATGTATTGAAATAATAAAATTTTACATACACTGGGTTAAATAGAATCTCTTATTAAAACCAATTTCATTTGTTTCTTTTTACTTTTGAAAATGTCACTAACCAGGAAATTTTAAATTACTGATGTGGCTCAGGTTTTCTTTCTCTTGGTCGGTGCAGGTCTGGCCCTGGATCTGCAGACTACAGCTCAAGGACCACATCTTGTTTTGTATGGTGTATGGTCTAAGGATAATTTTTAACATCTTAAATAGTTGGGAAAAAATTTTTTTAAGAATAATATTTGTGACATTTGAAAACTATATGAAATTCAAATTTTAGTGTCCATAAGTAAAGTTCTGTTGGGGCACAGCGACACTGATTTGTTTACATATGGTCCGTGGCTATTTTCATGCTACAGTGGTAGGCTTGAGCAGTTGTGAGAGAGACTAGATGCTGGAGCTACAGAGAATGTACTCATGTGCCCAGGGAGTCCTGTTTTCCCAACTTTCTGACCTCAGCTCCCTCTGCTCCCTCTGCCAGCAGTCTCCTCCCGTTCTCTCCCTCCTTCAAAACAGAGCTCAATACCGCCTTCCTCCGGAAACGGCACCTTCCTCCTCTGTACTTCCAACACCAGCAGGTGCTTGGGGCAAGTCACTCAAACTTTTAAAGCCCCAGTTTTTTCATCTGTTAAACAGGAAGGAGTAATACCTGCTCCACTGAGTCATAATGGGCCTTAAATAGTGTGCTGTGCCTATCACACGGGGTACGCTCCATTTTAGTCACTGCGGCTCTTACTGCTATCACTATTGCCTGAATGTATTTTACTTAGGTTAGTGCGTTTGGGAATTGGCATCTCTTCCCATGAACGAGAATAATTCTCACATGGCTTTGTTGTCTTTGAGGACATGCTGTACATCCTCTCTCTTCTGTGTCTTCAGCCTGGACATGGGAAGGGCTTAGGAAATGTCCGTGACACATGAGTCAGTCTCTCCCTTGCCTCACACCCAAGTGATAGACAAATACACAGTCATTTCCTTTTCTTGTCCCCACTGCCACCACACTGGGCACCCGCCTGTCCTGCCGAGCCACTGTTCTTAACTGTTTCCCACCATCCTTGTTCTTTCCAGCCAGTGGCACACTGGTAAATATTTAGCAACTGGTTCTCTGAGCAATGGGGAGCCCTGATTGAAGTGTTCTCCAACTTCTGTGGCATAAAATATTCCCACAGTGGCTGATTTCACGCTACCAACATGATATTACCGAGTGTGGACTTGGGAGGAAATGCACGTAGTGGCTCTCTCAAGCTGTGCAAGCCAACTCCGGCTCACCGCTGCCTCCAGCTCGCTGCCCGCTCCACTGCTGTGGTGCCCTTTTCACAGTGGACTCCTCTGCTTACAGCCCGCCACAGCTTCCCATTGATCTCAAAATAAAGTTCAAAGTCCTTCATTTTGAAACCTTACATGACCCAGCCCCTGCTACCTCACTGGCCTTATGTGTACAGCAGGCTTCCTCTGCCCCGCAGCCTGGGCATCCTCGTGGTCTTCAAACATACCATGCTTCTCCCTGTCACGTCTCCCACAGACCTTCCCAAGCCCTTCCCAGCCCTGGGAGAGCTGCCCTTCTTATGCTTTCTTAGCTCCTCCCACTTCTCTCTGCGCTTGCACGACTCTCAGTTGTTAATACTTGTCTCCCACTGGAGCATAAGTTCTAAAGGGCAGTAGCCATGGCTGTTGTGGCTGTCTTTGTGTGTGTCCTCGGTGCCTGGCACAGGGCTTGGCAAAAATGTTTCTGGAACAGATGATGGAATTTAAAGAAGGCTCCTAGGAAGGCAGCAGAGGTCAGCCTTATGTATTTGACTTCTGTCTCTGCCAAGATTTTTCTTTAACTGCTCAGGGTATATTTTATCAGGTGACCACTTGGGGTTGATTTTTGAATTGGCCATAGGGAAGAAGAAAACTCTCAACTATTCCTTTGGAACAAAATCTTCTTTAGGACAGAGAACATGTCTTGAGACACATTTGGTACATTATTACACAGTAAGTAAATATTTACAACATTTTTTAACTGCTCTATTGAGATATGACTGACAGAAAAAGCTGTAAGTATTACTACTTAGTGTATTTGGAGATAAGTATATGCCTGTGAGACCACCATCACTATCAATGCCATAATCTTACCCATCACCTTCAGAAGTTACCTTCCATCTGGCAGGATTTAAACACCCACGGTTTTGTTTGCTTGAAAATCTCATTATTTCAAAGTCTTCCCAGTGAAAAGAACCTGGAACCATTGATGATATACCTGCTGCTGGGATCTCTGAGGCTGACTAACTCATCAGGGGTGGTGGGCCAGTGGGCTGGCTTTCACTCCATCAAAGACCATGCAAATCCCTCCTGCCAATTCTTTGGGAAGGAAATGCGCACAACAGAGAAGCACTTATCTAAAGTCTAATAGGTATTTTTAGGGTAGATATGGTGCTTAACATCCCAGCCCAAAGCCTCTTCATGTTGCAGTTTTCACTGCCAGAAGTTGAAAGACAACTTGTTATTCATACTTTGCTGAATTTTTATAATTACATATATTTTCCTGGAAGTTGAAGTGGCAATCCCATATTTATCTTGCAATCAAAGCCATTGTGGATTATCAGCTAAATACCTTGTTAGGAAGATTTGAAACATGTCTCCCAAAAGTTTTTGTCTTTCTCTTAAAAACAACTAAATTTTAGAGAAAAAGTGATGTATTTATGGTATTGCAAAGATATTTCTGAGTGATTTTGAGTATTCCTATTAAATCTGTTTGGGAAAAGAGACTGACAAGGTGGTTAATTGTATGGGCTGAATGTTAGAGAAAATATAGGACAACTAGTACTGCAGGTGGGGCCATTGGCCTGAGACTCAGACTGGTCTGGGCTTAAATCCTCACGCTGGCATTTACAGCTGTGTGATTTGGAGTCTCTGTGTGAGCTGAGCCTCAGTTTCCTTATCTGGAAACTGGGATTATAATACTGACCTCAGGGAGCTCTTGCCAGATTAAATGAGATAGGGCAGTGCCTGGGAGGAGTAACATGTTAAACAAGTACCCATTATTTTTGTCACTCTTACTACATTATCACAAGGTATTTTTTTGTTGCCCACTGGTAAATTTGCCTCATTCCTAGTTTTATATCTTTTCCACACCTGTGAGGATTTCAGTTAGATGTAAGAATTTTGACATCACACTTGATGGAGCTAAGTAGGAAAAAAAAGAGAGGTTGAGAGTTGGTCAGGAGAAAATAGGGCTGATGAGGGAGGAGAAGATGGGGAGAGGATCGCTCCCCACACCCGTCATCCATGGCTGACCCAGGGGCAAATAGAGGGTGCTGAATGTAAGGAAGGTGACAGGGTCTGGAGTGTTTGGACAAGTGCGTGTGGTCCGTGGGCACAGGGACCGTGTCTGCCCCATTCACTGCTGTATCTCCAGTGCCTAGCAAGTGCAGCTCCTCACACAAGTTAGATATGGATCGTGTGTGTGTGTGTAATGAGTAGTTTCCACGGTGACTTAAGATTGCGTAGTCTTCTGTTTCATGGACAGTGTTCAAAAAATACTCCTTCAGCAATGTTGGTTAGATAAAATAAAGGCCCCCAAATCATTTTTCAATCTCAGTCAGTAAAGTTATTTCTTATTTCTGGAAACACAATAGAATTTGGAAGGTGGGTGTCATTGGCTCCAGGTGAAATACCAAGTTCAGTAAAAAGGACCAGATCCAGAAAAAAATTCCTTTGACTTATGTATAACTTGGAGCTAAGCAAACAGTCACAGACATCGCATTGAAACAATGGAGGAGAGAGAGCCTGAAGAGTTTCTAGCTACCAAAGACTGATGCATGAAAATGAAATGTATAGGGCAATTATGTAAAAATAAGATATATTAATAGCCTTTTTTGATATGTGCCACCTACTATTTCTAACGTAGTTTAGTGAAACAACATGAAGAGATTTCATGTTTATTCATAAAAATAATAATAGCCCTATTTTGTTACAAAATAATTACTATGATAATTACATGCTACTGAGAGTCTGCTATGTGCCAGACACCGTGCTAGACACTTATACCCATTGTCTCATCCAATCCTCATACCAGCCCTGGGAGATACTATTTGATCCCCATTTTTCAGATGAAGAAACTTGAATTTTAGGAACGATTTCAGAGACAGCTAGGTCTCAGAGTCAAATTGTGGCAAGGACTCCCAGCTGAGATATGTCAGAGACGTAAGTCAAACTCAAGTTGGTTAAATTCAAGTACATAGTCCTCACATCATAACGGGTCTTCTGATAAAGTATTGAAATACCCAAAGCCACATTTTTCCTCCTTTAGGTTGGGGGAAGAGAGCTTCACATCAAGATGAGTCCCAAACTCAAATGCCTATAGGGATCAAGCAGGTGGAGCAAGTCGGCTGGGTGGGGCCTGTGGCAAAGGAGAATCCGTGGTGGCCCTTCTAAAGGGGGCAGCTGCCATTCAACTCCAACTCACTGTGACTGAAAGGGAATGCAGGTATTTTACCACTTTTTATTGTTCCAAAAGTAAATGGAAATCCAGATTTTTTATGTGAAATGTTATGATTTTAACTTATTGTCAATTAATTGAATTTAAAGGAAAAATCTGCAAAGCCAAAATGACATGTCAGGGCTGCATTCCGAGAGACAATGTCCTCATTCCAAAGCTGCTGCCATTGCTAACATTTTAGGACCCTCCCCTGGGAGTGTTGTTGGAACAAGACAGTGGGCCACACGGGGAAGTCAGTCTAACAATAAGGGTTCATGCTCATTGACTGCTAAGTGTATGCTGGCACTTCACCTACATTATTTCATTTAACATCCCAGCACTCCTGTGGGATGTTATTATCCTTCTCCTAGGTGAGAGAACACATTTAGAGAAGTTAGAAGGTTGCCCAGAGTTACAGTTGGGAAACAGCAGAGCAGGACTTGAACCCTGGTCTGCCTGGCTTCTAAGTCTGTGCTCTTGACCTCTGCTCTGTCCTGCTTCCCACAGATACTATAAATAGTGAACAGCTGCCCCAGGCATTTCTTTGGTGCCCATTGTTCCACAGGATTGGATGTCAAAGAGCGTGGGAACTTGTTTTAGAAATGAACACCTTGCCTGGAAAAACATCAGTCTTCTAAGTAAAGTGCATTGTGCGTCGTAAAGCCTTCAATTTCGCTCCATTGTATTTTGGGTCCATGAGAGATAGATGGCAGTTCATGCCTCCCCACTGATTAGAGCATTTATTTACATGCATATGGCACCTGTTAGATGGTGCACTTTGCAGAATTAGCTCCCTGATGAACAGGTATTATTTCCCCCTCTGCTGACATGCAGCAGCTGACTGTACTCAGGGAGTCCAAGCTTCCACACCTGAAACTGGGATGCTAGGGGAATGGTGCAGAACCCAGCAGTTACATGTCTAGTCTTCAAGTTCAAAGATATGTGAGACCAGGTTCTACTGATTGTGCTCCCTTTGCTATTGATCAGGTGAACCTAACACGAGCCATTTAATCAGTCTGGGCTTCAGTTTTTTTCATCTGTTAAATGGAAACGATCCTTTTTCTTAACCAGTTCCAGGGATCTG
This sequence comes from Manis pentadactyla, assembly GCF_030020395.1. Lineage (NCBI taxonomy): Eukaryota > Metazoa > Chordata > Mammalia > Pholidota > Manidae > Manis > Manis pentadactyla. Next base: position 35,414,794 of record NC_080027.1, read on the forward strand.
GTCCAGGAGATCTCTTGAGATGTATCTGGCTTTGCTCCAACTTCTGTGATTCTTTGAGTCTCTAAATATGTGCTAAGTGTTGAACTCAGGACCTAGTTTTTAGACTTTCAAGGTAAACGTGTAACCAGTGTGCGTGGTACAGGTTTTATTTTTCTATGCGACAAGACATTTGTCCTAACACCATGGATGAAGTTGGCTCTTTTTTTTCCTGCACTGATGTGAATTGCCACTTCCAGTATATATCAGATCTCACATATGCCAAGTCTCTGATCCACTTCTATTGATGTATTTTCTCATCTCCCCATCTAGAACAGTTTAAGTTACATAGCGTGATGTCTAGAAGAGCAACTGGCCCTTTGCTCTTTTCCAGAGTGGTCTATTTGTGCCAGGTAGGATCTCAGCAGGAAGTAGATGGCACATTCATACAGGATGACAGAAGAGGGTTCAATGAAAGGACTACTTACAGAGGTGTAGGCAAGGACAGGGCTCCATGTGGTGAAATTCCCAGTACCTGGCAGCAGTGGGGAGCTGTCCCTGCCCTGGGCCTAGGGAATCAAGGGGTGACATAAGTACTGGAACCCAGAGAGCGCTCAGTGGATGTGGATATATTGAAGGGTTTGAAGCTGGTGATGGCATGGTTTAGTTCATTCTTAAAAGATACCACTCTCACGTCATGGTGGGCATGGGAATGAGTCCAGCAGAGGACTGGGTTTAAGGTGTAGAGAATATGAGCACTCCAAACTCATAAATCTGATGCAAGTTATATTTTACTGCAGTAAACACAAAGGATTCCTTTTCAACTAAAAGACACTAGAGGAGTCCTGGGGAAGATCCATGACTTCAGCTCCTCAAGCTTCCTCAAGTTCCTCACAGTGGTGGCACCCATATTACGCATCCCAGTTCTTAGACCTCCACTCATATTTCTCCAAAAGCGCAGCATGATTGCTGAAAATGTCCTCTGGATCTGACATCTGGGGTCTGGGATCAATACCTCCAGTACTACCTTGCTGCAGGTTGCATGATAATTGCCAGGCATCATACACACACAGTCACATGCATCTCTGTAATGTGACCAAGCGGTGGCATGCATGGCGGTTTGATCTGCTGCATCACAAGGCCTAGGGTGTACAGGGCAGGGCAGGCCTGCTGAGCGTTTTCATGCAGCAGAGGTAGTTGCCACTCTTTATCAAGGTGGGGCTTACAGGAGGAAGAGATCACTTGGGGACAGTGTTTAGTTCATTTTGGGACATAATGGGTTTGAGATCCTACCATACATTCTTCAGTGTAAGCACCAGAAGGTTAAATTTAAGAAATACCCCTCCTCACTTAAAGATAATGAGAAGATCTCATTTATAGTTTGCTTATTCATAAAACTTAACCTTAAATGAAGTCTCAGAAGAATGGGGCCTTTAGGTGGCTAAAAATCTGACAGTTCATCCAGTCTTTCAAATCCCGTATAGAGACATTAAAGTTAATCATTGTGATTGGAATTTGCTTCTGTCATTGACATGGTCTCGCCTGGAATGAATGCCAGCTTGTAGCCTCCCTTTATTCCCTTCATTCTGAGGATAGGTGGATGGTATGGCACAGTCCTGCTTGCTTCTCGGTAATTCCATTGATTACAAACTTGGCCAAAGAAAAATTCCTACTCCAGCTGAGAAGGGAGAGAAGTTCTTTGGGCAAAATCAACCTGCTGATCTGAAGTAGAAAGACACACCGGTCTGCTTTTATATTTCATGTACATATTCTTTTCTGCTGACCTATGATGTAAGTTATTAAAAGTTTAGGAGAAACATTTTAAAACTTAGAGATGGCACCAGGGGTTTTTGAGATCAGTTTAATAAAGCAATCTCTGTATGCCCTGCCCAGTGTGAAGAGCAGGACCCAGGAGTAGGAAGATGTAACTTTTGCCCTCCTGGAGTTAATGGAGAAGTCAGATGCATAAATGATCTATAACATGGCAGAATAAATACTGGCCATGAAAGTGCACTGAGCCAGAGGCTGTGTGGCTCTGCATGAAGAACTGGAATAGACTAGGAGAAATCTTTGCGTGTTTGAAGGAACTCTGTGGAGGATATTTTTTATCTAAATGAGGAAGTATAGGGAGGTTAAAAAACATTTTTTAAAGTCAGATCTGCAGTCTTCTCTCCCTTCTGTCTAGGTACCTTCCCTATTTTTCTCCACCCCCACCCTGACCCCCAGGACTTCTGCACCTCCCACCAGACTTGTCCCATTTATTTTTACATGATTTTTTTTTGTTTTTATTTTGTTTTGCTTTTATTATAGAAAATTTCAAGCTTACACAAAACTAGAAGCTAATGTAATAACCCCTAGCTTCAACGATTATCAAACCCTACCATTGAATTCCTTTGAGTCAAAATCCCAGACATCATATTATATTATCTGTAAGTACTTATCTGTGTAACTCTAAGAAATTAAAATTTCCCCACTTAAAAAAAACAAAACCATGATGGTTGTAACTGACCAGAATAGCATCAGTTATGCAGTCAGTACTGTCAATTCCCTGATTGTCTTGTGGAGTTTCACAAGCAGTTATCTTTCACAATACATTTTTTTTATGTCAGAAAAGATATGCCTTTTTATCATTAAAAAAATATCCAGCTTGCAAAAATGCATGGAAGTATAATGGAAGAGAAAGTTCTTTTTTCATTTTTACTCCATTATCATCAGTATCTTGCACAGTGCCCATCCCATTGTGGATGTTCAGTTAGTATTTATTGAATGAAGGAAAGGAAGGAAGGAGAGAGGCAGTTAGGAAGTTAGGGTAGAACCCAGAAAGGAAGGGAAGGAAAGGGAGGGAGGGGGAAAGGAAGAAAGACACGAAACCCTAGCCTTCACATCATTTTTCTGAGTGCAGCTTTCTACAAATACACAATTTGGTACCCTGTGGTTATACTGTGTGTATAATTATGTATCCTGCTTTCCCCACGTGGTGACTTGAGCATTTTTCATTGGGTTTGTGGGTGATTGACAGAACTTCCTGCCTTTGCTTCCTAGGCTGAGAATCCTCAATCCTGACTGTAGCCTCCTCCCCATGTGGCCATTCCCCACTGTGGAGAGACCTTCACCTCACAGGCTGCCCCATAATCATGGCTTTCCGGGCCTCTGAGCAACATGATGTAATGCTGGCATTTACACAGCTGGCACTGTGCTAAAGGTCATTTAAAACATATTTATTGTTTAATTTCTTGAAATTGTCAACCCATGTTGGAGGGTAACAGTTTGCTAAGTGGATGAAGAGCTAATAATTCTAGGGCATTTTGGAAGATGCTTCATTTAACAGGAATGCTGTGATCATAGCCCTGATTCTTCCAGAGACCAGAAGTCTTTGGGATAGGAGTGCTAGGAAGAAGTGGCATTTTGACGGGTAGCCCAGATACCTGGCTCTGGGCATGGTGATTACTGTGTTAACATTTCAAAGTGAAAACATTTCCATGCCATTTAGTCTATTTCCATCTCTCAGTTAACCTAATGCATAGTGACACAGGAGCTATTTTGATGTTCCGGGAATTGAGCCTTCTTGTGGTCTTACAGTGCTTATTTACCTATAAACACATGCCACACTTGGACAAATTAAACTCCAGTAGTTGTTGGTAGAAGTGGGCAGGATAATTTAGGGGTTATCAACCCAAGGCATAAATCTGACCAAAAAAAAAAGTAACCAGTTACATTTATTTCCCCCCTTTTCTTTTGGAAGGATGGCAGAACTTGGTGTAAAGTGATTGTTCTGGAACGATTTAGTACCTGCTGTAGCTCAAGCAGCGCTTTGTGACTGTTTAAAATCTCCCCCTTATACATACTTCAGGAACTGCCAAGGCGGTGGGTTACGGTCCTGGCAGTCAAGAGCAAGAACGATCGATTCAACTCTGAAAAAGATGCATATGCAAACCCTGTGCTCATGGTTGGGTTGAGCCGGGATGCTCAGTGGGAGTAGAAGACAATCTTTTTATTTTATTTTATTTTATTTTATTTTATTTTTTTAATTTTGGTATCATTAATCTACAATTACATGAAGGATATTATGTTTACTAGGCTCCCCCCTTCACCAAGTCCCCCCAACGTCCCCGTTCACAGTCACTGTTCATCAACATAGTAAGATGCTGTAAAATCACTACTTGTCACCAAGTTCACAGTCACTGTCCTTCAACATAGTAAGATGCTGTAGAATCACTACTAGAAGACAATCTTTATGTGGTATTTAGAAAGGCCTCAAGTTATTCCCTGGGGCCTGGCCTGGGGTGGCCTCCCCACCCCCTCCAGGCTGTGAGCATCTTCTGTGTATCTTTATGAGCAGAGCCATCTCTAAAGTCAGGCTGATGTCAGAGCTGGTAATGAAAGTGGCCTCAGAATGAGGGAGAAATATTCTGAACCAAATGTGCAACAGATGCATCTTTGGGGACACTTAACAGAGTGTCCCCAAAGAGAACATATTATTTCTTTGGAAACTTCTAGGTAAGAAACTACAGTTGTCAGCCAAGGCATGTGTTAGTTACTGCCTTGCTTAGGGGAATATTGTAAAGGGAGCTGCCCACGGTCACTTGAAATGCCTCCCACCATCTGGAACCAGCACCTTATCTATTCTGTCTTCTGGCTTGTTAGGGGTGCAGAGGGGAGACGGTGGAGAGGACTCTGCCTAGGGCCCAGGGCAGCTTTATCTTATCTGTAAAATGAGGATAGCACCTTCCTCCTAGCAGCATTCTGATGGTGCAGAAAAATTCTTTTCCTGGGATCCAGTAGGCATCAAAAAAAAAAAAAGATAGCTTTCATTATATTAAAATATCCATTATGGATCTATGATATGGAAGTGGTTGCTAAGAGCAAGCACTAGCTCATGAAACAAAGGACTCCCCCACCCCCGAAAAAAGGCATTGTTCTATTAGATATGCAAATGAATGGGAATGGTTCTGCCGGAGTCCTACTGTAACACTTCCATCATTCAGGACCAACAGGAGTGCTGGTGGTAACGACCTCGCTTCCCTCATGAGCACCACTTGACGTTTACAAAGCTCTCTCCTATCTGTTATCTTACTTGATCCTCCTAATGACCCCACTAGACAGATACTACAGGCTTATTATTTCCATTCTGCAGGAGAGAAAACTAAAGCTCAGGGGGCTCATGTGGCTTAACTCCGGTCATATAGTGAGTGACTAGGAAGCCAAGCAGCCCAGAAATCATCTTTCTCTTACCCTGTCCTGTAGTGCGGTGACTTGGTGGCTATGGTTGTGACAGCTGCCACGTATTACTGTTGACTCTGCACCAGGTGCTGGGACAGTAATTCACATGCATTTGCTTGCTTGGTACAGCAACCCGAGAGGTAGGAACGATTATCCTGCCTCTTTGCTAGATGAAGAGCCTGAGGGTGGAGATGGCTGTCACTTGCCTAAGGTTACCCACGTAGTCAGGGGTGTGAATCCAGGGCCTGCTGACAGCCACTACCCCACAGTCTTGCGGAAAAGGTTTACATGCAGATGGGAAAGTTGTCTTTCCTCTCCTTGGATCCACGTCCAGATGCAAGACGGGGACCCACCAACTGGCACCTGCAGCTGCGCGGGTCTTGCCCCTGACCACTGATGGGATGCCCTATCCAGGCGGCTCCCATGTCCGTGCCTGGTGTACTCTGTGGGCTTCCAAAGCTGTAGATCTAAGCAGCATGAGAGAGATTCTGCCAGACTTGGGCCCCTCATACCCCCAGGATAGAAAATGCTTTTTCATTTTTTTTCCTCAAGTTTTTGACTCTGGCTGCTAAAAGGATCAGAGTAATTTTCATTTCTCATCTTGACAAACACTCAATTGTGTAAATTTGTTCTGCCAAGACCCTGTGATTCATCACTCTTGTCTCAGGTAACTCAGGTTTGAGCCGAAGCTCTGATTACGCAGCCAGCTAGCTGGGTGACTTTGGCCAAGGCACTCAGTCTCTAGGTCTCTGTTCTCCTTTTCTATAAAATGGAAGGCTGTCATATGTGTCTCACCTTGCTCAGGGGATTTTTCCACACTCTCATGAAATTTTTTATTTATTTTCTGTCAGCCTTTTTCATTTTAAATCTTACATTATTATACATTTGATCAGAAATTATTTTTAGCAGCATTTTTGAGATATGGAAATAAAAATTGTATATATTTAAGGTATGCAACTTGATGTTTTGATATACATATACCTTGGAAGTGATCACCACAATCAAGCTAATTAACCTCTGCATAATTACCATATTGTGTGTGGGTGTAGGGGTGGGCGACAGAAGATTTAAGATCTATTCTCCTAGCAAAGAACAACAATATAGTGTTGTTAATTATCATCAACTCCTGTGATTTCTGTGAAGATCAAATGAAATGTATATGGAAATTCTTCATAATTCATCAATACTCTGCATACATAGTGTACTGTTTTCTCCATGTCAGCTTATCTTTAAGACAGAATTGAACCTTTTGGACCTCAGATTCTGTTTGTTTGGCTTTATGTTGCTGTTTTTGTGCATTTCACATTGAGAATTATCGTGTATCCTTGAAACTTCAATTGTCCAGCTGCATGTAATGAGGAAAGGACAGATCAATGGTCTTGGTTTTGTCCTCTGAAGCTACTGTAAATTAGGGCCTTTTTGTATATGGATACATAGAGGCAGGCTACTGTGTCATCACTAATTCTCTTTCTAAGTAAAATACCACCAGCTCCTTCAACCACACAAAGCAATGGACCTCGGCTTTGAAGCAGACAGAGCTGGGTTTGCATTCCATGCCTGTCTGTAACTGTGTGCGACCCCACTGAGCCTCAGCATCCTCTCTTGTTAGATGACACCGAGTTCTTACAAGAATCAGAGTTGAAATAATATGAAATGGCCAGAGAATACCAATCATTAAATGTTTGTGGCCCTTAATGTCCTACAAGATTCCCTCGAATTCATTTATCAGGACCCTGGGTACAATGTGTCAACCAGCTCTGCCTTACCGAACATCTCCGTCTCCTGGAAATAGCATCTGTTAGATTAAAATAATGCTGTTAACATAAGGTTACTATTTAGTGAGAGCTTCGTATGTGCCAGGCAGGGTGGAAAGTGCTTTTATGCAACTTTCTGCTTTTTGTTTTTGTTTTTTTGTTTTCAACCTAATTCTCAGTCTGGGAGATAGTTATTATAAACCCATTTTGTAAGTGAAAAACCAACAGAAAACAAACACCACGCTGTGGGTTTAGCCTCTGTGAGCAAATAGTAGGGAGTTCATGTTGAATCCCAGAGGCTGGCAAACTTCTGTAAAGGCCCAAGGTGATAAATATTTTAGGTTTTGCAGGTCAGTCTCTCACAACTGCTTAACTCTGCCTTATAGGGGAAAGCAGCCTGGGATGATGTGAAAACAACTGGGCATGGTCACGTGCCAGTACGGCTTCATCACGGCAGCCAGCTAGCTGGATCTGGCCCACAGGCCTGAGGCTGCCAGCCCTGGCTCTATACCACTGCACTGTCCTGTCCTCTCCCATTTCTCCTCTTCTTTTCTTGTTCTTTAATTTTCTTTGCATATCTCTGGCCAGTTGATCATGAGCTTTTCCTCTGTAGCTTTTCTTGGCAGTAGGTACATAAGCTGTAAGCTATTTTTACAGCATTTCTGATTTACCTGATTGATTTTAAGTGTTTTTCATGTAGCAGGAGGCACGACAGACTCATTTATAAACCATGATGCATTAGAGATCGTCACAGCCCTGGGATGACATGTTTGGAGAGTGACAGATGAGGCTTTGGAAGTCTCAACAATTCACAGAATTTGGTGTATCAGGTTCAAGGCGAAGACTATTTTTCCGCCAATAACCACATTAAAAGTCAGTCCAGAAATGAGATTGCTTCGGTCAGAAAACCATCCCGGGCTTGGACAACAGAGCAAAGAGTCCCCTCTCTACAAATAACCAGAAACCTGCCTTGTAAAATATGTTTTGTCAGACAGATGTGAAGCAAAGGAAAATTCCCAAAGAAAACATTTAAATTAAATTAGACTAAACCAAAATATAAGGTCCTAGAGTATTAGAGGTGATCTGGTCCGGGGAGGGAAGTCAGTGGTGGTCACACCGTTTCCTCTCGCCCCGTGCCTTCATGCCAGCTAACCTTAAAGTAAAAGTATTTATAGCCCAAAGAGCCCCATGTCCTCCCCTCTCACCAGCCCCCTAACTCAGAGGCAAACGTATCCCAGTTTTTAGATGCTGATCTTGTTCAGACATCGCCAGCCTCGCCAGAGGGGGTGCCCATCAGCCTGGGTCCCTCTTCATCATTCTTATGCCCCACCTCTTTCTCTAGCTTACTTCTCATTCCCTCACACTGCCTTTTTCTTTTCTAGTCCTTGAGAGAGAACTTGGGCCTGGGGCACCATAAATGTGTTGTCTATTTCTGTGTCTCTGTCTTCCTACCTCCTGCTCCTTTGCCCCTTCCTTCTCTCTCTTCTTTTCTTGCCCTTGGAATAAACTCAGAGGCCGGTCTGGGAGGCTGCCACCCTGCAGGCCTGCAGAGAGAACAAGGGACAGCTTCCCCACCTGTCCCTGTCCACCTTGCCCAGTCCTCTCTGCCTGGAACTCACCCTCCTGATCTTCTGTGGGGGCTGTGTACGTCCTTCTGTCAGCAGCTCGCACAGATCAATTAGCTGCAGGCAGTCACACTCTGTGGCTTTCTCTGTTCCCACAGATGTCACCCAGGCCACTGTATGGGGATCCCACTGAGAGAGAGGAGGCCTACTGGGTGGGGGCTGGCATGACTGGGGCAGAGCAGGCCGGAGGCAGGGTACTCTTAGTTCTGTGGGGGCCCCAGGGGCCACTGGCCCTAGAAAGTTGTGGTCTTACCTCTTGTGCATGTGGGTGGTAATCGTGTGATTTGGGTTGGGAATCCAGCACCAAACACCTGGCAGGCAGGTCACCCCTGGCCACATGCCTCTCCATACCGCCCGGTGTGCTCTCTGCTCCTCCAATCACTGCTCCCTCCCTCTAGCCTCTTAATACATCCCAGCAGCAGCAGGCAGGGAAAGAGGGTGAGAAATGGACAAATATGGGAAATACTCAGGAACAAGAGTCTTCAAGTTCAGTGCTAGCTGAACTATTTTTTGTTAGGCATCTTCTATTGGAACATTATTTTTCCCAGACCCTTTACATATGTTACCTCACTTCATTTTATGAAGTAGGCATTTGGGTATTTTAATATATATATGTATGTATGTGTGTGTGTGTGTGTGTATATATATATATATATATATATATATATATATGTATATTTTAATGAAATAGGTTGTGTTGATTTTACAGATTAGAGATTAGAAAACCGAGTTTTCGTTTGGATTTGAGGGGTAGGGAAAAGAGAGGAACTGGCATGACTCCCAGGCTTCACCTTGTTTCCTCAGCACCAGCACAGAGCTGACACCTCCTCGGCTCCAGTCGAGGCTTGTTGAACTGTTGCCCCGAGCCCTAGGGTGATGGGGAGGGTAGTCATGCCAGTAACAGAAAAAAAGGGTATCCGAGGACAGACAGGCTCCGTGTGGGGAAGGTGATCTGTTTGGAGGCTCACTTATTAAACAGATCCTTACCGAGTGCCTTCTCCATCTGGCAGTGTCCCAAGCCATTGGGATATAGACGAAGCAACTCAGGCAAAAATCGCTGTCCTCCTGGAGCTCGCATGCTAGTCAAGGAAGACAGACAGTAAGCAAAATAGGGGAGTAAAGTGATATGAGAAAATTATACCCCAAATGAGAAGGTGATAAATGACAGGGAAGCAAGGCAGAGCATGAGGAAAGTTGGGAGGGGATGGGGTGGAGGCTACAAACCAAAATATGGGATGAGATTTGAACAAAGACTTAAAGGAGTGAAGGGAACAAGTCTTGCACTACCTGCCGGAAGAACACTCCAGCAGAGAGGACAGCGGGATACAGGCCATGCCTGGCAGGTTGGTGGAAGAAGATCAAGGAGGCCAGTGTGGCTGGGGAAGGGGGCTCCGTGGGCAGGGGGAGTAGGAAGAAGGAAACCAGGTCCTCAATGGAAGGTGGGGGCAGGTCCTTGGAGTCATGTAGACCCATGGCAGGATTTAGTTTTTACTCTGAATGGGTTAGGGGACCCTTGAGGGCTTCTGAGCAGAGGCATGCCAAGAGTGATACAAGTTTTAATAGGATCACTCTGGCTGCCAAACTGAGAACATGCTGAAAGGGTGTAACAATTTTGGGAAGAGGGAGAAGCAGAAGTTAGGGTAGACACATGCTTTTTAACATAAGGCACAGTTATATGTGAACTTGTCTTACAGTCCTCATTAGTCTAGAAGCTCTGTGAGAACAGGGACCATGTCTGCTTCATCTCTTTAGTCCTAGTACCCAGCCCAGGGCCCAGCACATGGTGATACTGGGCCATGTGACTAGATGGGACATAGCTGGATCTCCATGCAGACTGAGGTCACCCCATCCATGGGTCTGGCATCATCCCGGGCCAGGATGGACAGAAAATGAATTCTACTCCTAGTCTACCATTTTCCTGCTGTGTGAGTCTGGGCCATGTTTCCATATCTATAAAATGAGGATCTGGTCATTCATTCAGCAATATTAATAATTCCTGCCCAGAGAAATAATTCCTCCCATGCAGAGAAAGTTTCTCTGGCCACTCAAAACAGCCCTCCCAACTCTCTGTCCCCTTCTTCAGCTTAACTTTTTTTCGTAACACTTCCAATGTCTGAAAACATTTTATTTATTTACTTGTATGTGGTCTCTCCCCACTCCTAGAGCATAAACCCCATGAAGACAGAGGTTTTTGTCTGGTTTATTCACTGCTAAACCTCTGGCACCTGGTGCCTGGTATATGGAAGGGGCTAAATTTGTATTTATGCAAATACATGACTGAATGCACAGATGAACGAACGACTATTGAGACTCAGCTCAACAGTCTATGGAAATGTGCTTTGCAAACCATAAAGGGCAAAGCCATTGTAAGGTGTCCGGCTGTTCTACAAATGTGCTTCACCCTTGGCCTGGCTCTGACTCCTCCCACAGCAGTTTTCAAGGCAAACATGGGTGAGAATTTCTTTTTCTATTTGGGTTTTCTTCAAAGAGAAGAATGCTGACAATCTAATTTAAGAGAATTTCCAGGTGCGGAATCCCGTGATGGATCCTTATCTCCTAGCAACCTCACACAGGAGCCACTCACCACAGGAGAGAGGTGACAGTTTCAAGTGGGTGTGCTAAGTGTCAGCGATGAGCACAGTGCTGAGATGTGTGAGGAGACAGGACAAGACTTTCCTCAGTGGGTGGAGGGAAGTAGAACTGGAGTAGGAGTGAGAGACCCCAGTATAGATTCTCCCTCACTACATGATCCTGGGCGAAGCTTCCCCTCTGAGCCTCAAGTCCTCCATACAGTGAGGTGGCTGACAAGATCCCTCTAGCACTATCGTCTGTGATTTACATTTACAGGTGGACACAGTGAGTATAATAACTACCACTTATTGAGTAAGTCCTACTGCTTAGCATGTGGTATTATTATTTCATCTGATCCTCACTTCCACACTGTGAGATAGGGTTGTAATTATCTCCCATTTTCCAGGTGAGCAAACGGAGGCATATAGAAGATAAGTAATCAGGTCACTGTATGAGTCAGCTTGGAATGCCAGACCAAAGTGGCATATGGTGGCTGAGGCAACAGAATTTCTCTTAGTCTGGATGCTGGGAAATCCAACATCAAGGTGCCGGCCACTTTGGTTTCCAGTGAGAGCCCCTTCCTGGCTTGCTGATGGCTGCCTTCTCACTGCGTCCTCACATGGCATTTCTTCTGCCTGTGTAGATAGAGGTAGCTCCTCCTCTTCCTGTAAGGCTGCTAAGCCCTTTGTGAGGGCTCCGCCCCCATGACCTCATCTAATCCTAATTACCTCCAAAAGCCCCCATCTCCAAATACCCACACTTTGAGGACTGGTGTCCAACAAGTGCATTTGGGTGGTGGGGGGACACATAGACATCCAGACCATAGCAGTCTATAGCTAGCAAGTGATAAAACCAGCTTTTAACCACACTCATTAGTTGGCCGCTCATTTTGGCTCTAAGGTGTCCTGCACGATCCCTCTGCTTTGATACCAAACACCAATTAAGGCAGTTCTGGTAGTCAGCAAAGTTCTTAGGAGAGAGCTAGTGTTTGCTGTTTGAGTACAGCCTCCATGAGATCGGAGACCGGGGTTCTGCTGCTCACCACTGTATCCTTAGCATGGACCACAACATGAGAGATACTCCATAAATATTTATCACATAAATGACTGTTTATTACATATTACATAAATGTCAGTCTGTTAAAGACCGATAACTATGGTTGTGTACAAAAAGCTCAAAAAATGGTTTGGTCTAGGTTCCCCGGGAGGACAGGCCTCTTGAGTTCTCGTCAAGGGAAGTGAGAGGAATGGCACTAATTAAACATCTGATACTTGCTGTATTCTTCTGGCTGCTGTTCACATATTTCTACCTCACTTAAATATCACAGCAAACCTGAGGTAAGTTCATCTTCTTATAGACAGAGAAACAAAGGCTGCGAGAAGCATAGGGTCCCAGGAGCTGAGGAGCAGAGGCACCATGCCAACGTCACACAGATGTCCGGAAACTGTGGATGTGTGCAGGACCCACCTACAAATAGTTGGTGCCAAAGTCCCCAGAGAGTGTGCTCCTTCTTGCGGGAGGTGTTGAGGCTAGCTCCAAAGCCCCACGCCTCCTTAGTGGGGACAAGAACCCTGGTCCTAAAGCCAGTCGGGTCCGTCCTTTTCGTTACCTTTGAGTTCATCGTGGGGAAGAGATGAGGCAAAGTCAGCTTTATATCCTTGGTCTCAGGTGTAAGCATGTTAGGAATTCCTTAAATGGTTGTTCAGAAAATGAACAGGGAGCCATGGAGGTTGGGTGCAAGGCAGCTCTCAAATCTCTCTGTAGGACCAGTGGAGAGGCACCATTGTGGTCTGGGGCTGGGGCAGGGTGGGGGGCACAGGGCTGCAGGACCCGCCTAGAGGCTTCATGTGAGCAGCAGGCACACTTTTGACTTGGACCCATATTTATTTTGGGGTAGGAAGGGCTGGAATGGGGACTAATGGAGTTTTATGGAAGCTAAAACACTCACCACCATCCCTCAATGCCACCATTATGCCACTTCTGATTTTGGAGGAGAAAGGGCAGTTTCTAAGGTTTCTCCCCACTGCTGAGCAAACTGGTCTTAAGTGGGAGAGAGTAAAACTCAGGATGGAGCCTGCGAGACCTCTTCAAAGGCAGGTGGTTTAGTGAGGAAGGGAAAGAGTAGAGAACCAGAAAACAGGCAAGAACATTCCTGAGATTGGGGCTTGGGGCCTCGGACAAACAGGGTCACAGGGACCTTTTATATTTGTTCAGGTAGCATCCTAGTGTTGTGTATCACTTCCAGATGATGCTGTATTTTATGAGCTCTGCACTCCAGCCCTGAGACAGTCAGAGGAAATGGTATTACGTCCATTTTATAGATGAGGAAAGTGGTCTTGTCAGTGGTTAAGTGGCTTTCCCAACAAAGTTACCAGGAGACAAGAAGATAAGACTATTTTAAAAATTCCAACTCCAGTTCTCCTTCATCCTCTGCTAAGGACAGGAGGCGGCTGCCTAGGAATTTGGGTTTTGGCACAGAGGCATGGTAGCTCCTTTTGCAGAGGTGCCAATAATGCAGCACCAGCTCCAGCACTCGCCTCCCACTTCGTATGCACACATTAACTACCATCACTAGGGCTGCAACTGCACCTGCAACTGAGCGCCTGTGGCGTGCCAGCCATCAGGCTAATAAGCACCTGGCATCTGTCTGCACTAATTCTCAAATAACCCTGAAGATGGGTATTATTATCCTCATTTTACAGATGAAGTAACCTAGATGGAAAGCAGAAGAGATTTATCCAGAGTTTGAGGGCAGCTGCCTGACTTATCTCAAAGCAGTGTGTCTCAAGATTGTTGTCCACCTGAATCAACAAATGGAGTTTGTTTTCATCATGCTTCATGATCAGCCCTACTGGGAAGAGGGTAAAATGTTCTCTGGGGGATTACAGTTGCTTGCATAATGGAATAAGCCTGAATGGACTTTGGGATTTTATTTGGGAATGTCTCCTCTTGGCTTCTCTGTATTTTTCAAACTAAAACTAGATAGTCAGGACACTGGAGGGGCAATCTCTTTTTCTGTATGGACTTATAATCATACATTTATTTTTCCTGGAGAAGGAAGGACCTGAGAGTCTGCATTTCAGTTAGCTCCCAGATGATGCTTTTTGTTGTTGATTTTTTTTGAGCTATACTTTGAATAGTAAGGTTTTCATCTCTAAGGTCCTTCCAGCTCAGTAAGTCTGTCCACTTGGAAGTCCTAAATCAACCTTGTTAAAATACATACATATCTGGTGTGCTGTGGTCCTGAGAAGTGGCTGCATGATTGGAATTATTGATAAGGTATAATAACAGATATAATTTAAACACCTACTATGTGGAAGGAACTTCCCAACAGCATGGGATTAATTTTGTATTAGTTCTGTCTGTTTACAGACAAGGAAGCTGAATTTCAGAGAGATAAGCTCACCTAACCTTATATAGTTACTGATGAAACTAGAATTTGAAGCCTTAGTCTTCTCCACTCTGAAGTGTGTGCTTTTCCCATAGATCCAAATTATGAAGATAAAACTACCTGATAATTGAGAGGTGAAGACTTTTGAAACACCGGGCTATTACTTCTCTTCTTATCATAGAGATCCATAGGATAAATATGTCTTTGGAGATTGTCAGGAACTTTGTTGATGTGTATTCTTATTAATAAATCACAGTAGTATGAAATTTAATGACACTAATAACATGAAAAAATTTGGGAAGGTAAGCATGTAAAAGAGTATCTAAAGGAAGCACACCATTTGTAATAATGTTATGTAAATACAGGAGTTAGGAATACCCAAGAACAATGACTGTCCGTTGAGAAAAAAGCCCATGGCATTAGAGAAGAATGAAACAAACAAAAAATCCATGTCATTTGGCTTCACCCTCCCCTTTGGGTTCAGAAAATGGAATTGAGACAACACCGAAGGGGGTGGATTAAGAGTTTGAACAATGAATACACATTACCAGCATCAGCTGGGTATTTTGTTAACATTAACCTGATGCATGGCAAGTGAGCTGCAGTTAGAACAGTAATTACAGTAAATAGAATCCATTTGGAGCAGTGAAGAAAGATGGGCTGAAAAAAATCCATTACCCTTTGGAAGTTATGGAAGCTTGGGATGGCAGCAATTTCTACTTTGAATTGCATCCGACTAAGAAGCGGCAACTTGAATGAATCTCTCTCAGCTCTCAAGTGTGTTTAGATGGTAAATAAAATGAATTACCCAACCATTCCAGCCAAGGGCAGTTTCCTGAAATATTTGTCTTGGTAATTTAGGTAAAATTGGGAAGATAGCCTGTGTACTCTGCCTCCTGTCTATGGCTGACAGTTTTTCCTAGAAAAGTGAAATATTGCCATTCTGGAGATATGAAACAGCCAAGGTGGGATGGGAGAACATGAGGAAGGATTCTGAGACTCTCAAAGTGGTCTGCACTCTTAAGTGTTGGTCAAAGAAGTTTTCAAAAACTCCAGTGCCAATGCCCTGTGGCCAGGTACTTGCAGACCCCTTTAGTGGGTAGCTGACTACAGCCTTCTCATGTGATCTGCTCCTGGAAGCTCCCTAGCTGCCACCAGCTTAGCCGGGGCAGCAGCATGGCCATGAGACCTTCTTGCAGGTCCCTACCTTTTTCATTTCCAGACTCTACCCTCTGCCCAGGTGTAACTCCGGGGTAAATCCCAGGGCAAAATGCCTTTGAAACCGCAATCAAAGGGAGAAATCCATTTATTGCCTACAAGCAGTCATCCACTTCTGCTGACCTGCGTCTCTCATGACCCAGCTGCAAGAAAAAGGGCACCACCCAATCTCTCCAGTCAAGAAATGCCCTCCTTCCCCCTTGTAATTACCTATTGATATGGAGATAGACTACTTCTCTCCACCCCTTGGAAATGCCTACTGATATGGAGATTTGCTAAGGCCAAGTGAGAGATTCTAGAAATACTGCAGTTTTACCCACACCAGGTCAGACTCTTTCCTGGCTTCCTGACCTCTCCGCCCCCAGCCTTCGGGGAAGAGACACTCCTTCCTCAGTCTCAGGTTCATGGAAGCCTCATGCTCTGAGCAGCCTCCATTGCCACCCCTGTGAGTAAATGGCTGAAAACTCAGGGTACTTACTCTGGAAATTGGGAGGCTTAGGCACTGTTAGCTTTCACATTTTTGTTCATTCAACAAATACCTATTAGGTGCGTGTTCTCTGCCAGTCACTGTCCTAAGTCTGGGAACATTTGTAACACGTTTCCTCATCTGGGGAATCTGTGATGCCCATTGATGGGAGACTGGCTTCAAATAGGAAGAATATGTTCACAATCAAAAAGGATAAACACTAAAAGCATCTCTGGGAATGCAGCAGGCCAGTGTCTGGGATGCCCAAGGCCTCGCCTGTCCTCTCTGCTCTCAAGGGCGGCTTGCCCCGCAGACCCCAGCATCTTTGGAAGCAGCCCTGCCTCCTGTCTCAGCTTTCCCCCAAAGGCCCCAGGTGGCCGACCTTAGCCATCTTCTTGCTGATTGGGTGCAAGGACAAGAGCTAATGAGCATTGGCAACGAGCTCATTAGCTTTTCAGAGGGCATGGTGAAGTAAGAAAGTGGAGATGGGAAAAAAGAATTCTTGATCCATTTTGGGTCTTTCAAATCTGGTTACAGTCTCTCTGCAAACCATCTACACATTCTTATGGAGTTCTTTTTAAAAGAGTAGATCAGGGCCATTTTTATCATGCATCAGCCCAATTTTAAACATCCTATTTGCTGCTTATTATAGGTTCACATGCTACTTTTTTAATGCTTACAGTAACCCTACGAAGGGGGAAATGTTGCTATCCCCATTTTATAGGTGAGAAACTGAGACCCGGAGCATTAAAGCTCAGGCTCTGAAGTCAGCAGAGCTGAGGATGAGAGAACCAGCCCTAGCATTTCCCACTTGTGAAACCTTAGGCTACATCCCTTCACCTTCCTGAGCCCGTGTTCTCATTTGCAGAATGGGATGATCAAACACTTGCTTGGTAAAGTGCAAGGTTAAATGATGTGAAGTGCTCACAGAGCACCCTGTGTAATACCAGCACAGAGCACGTGCCAAGTAAACACTGCTGTCTTTCTCAGGGGCCACTAAGAAGAAGCTCTTCCTTCCTGTTTCCTTGTCCCCAGGCTACTGAGGCTAGGCTAGGGGTCGGCCACAGAGAGGCCTTAGTGGTGCTGGAGGGGAGCTGGGAGTGCTGGGGTCTCAGGAGCTCAGCCCCCATCAAGGGCCCCAAGCAGGCCCCCAAACCACTGAGATTCTGAGTACTGACTGAGACGACTGGAAATGCTCCAGCAACTGCACAGATAGCCCCCAAAGGCCCTGTCAGGCCAAGGACAGGAAGTGACATGTGGTGTTCAGGCAGAGCTGCAGGGCTCCAGGGCTTGGGCATGGGGCAGGCACACATTTGAACAACTCTGGGAATGGCCGCCTGGGTCTAAAGCAGGGCTACTCAGCCTCACTGGCACTTGGGAATCACCTGGGAAGCTTTGGCAAACATCACTCAGTGCCTGGAGCCCACCCCTGGGGATCTTGAGTCAACTGGACCATTGCAGCCTGGGCACTGAGAGTTTGGAAACTCCAGATGATTCTGTACAGCTGGCACTGGTAGCCCCTTGGACTTCAGTTTCTAATCAGACAAGAGATTGTCTGAAACCCTCAAAGCTTCTTGTTTCCACATGGCTTGTCCCTGCTCTTCCAGGCACCCATCCTGCTCACTCCCGCCTTCCCTCTCCACCTCCTTCGGCCTCTGGAATCCAGCTACCAGGTTTTACAGGACCATGTGGCTTTTGCCATAAAGCCCCTGCTCACAGGTTCTCAGAGCCGCCCCTTGCCCTTGGGGCCTCTGCCCCTGCGCAGCCCATATGCATCCCTCAAAGCCTCCTCTCTCCATGGCTCATCAAAGTTAGACCTGTCTTTGGCAGTCACAGGCTAGCTTCCCTGGGAAACTCCCATCATTCCAGCCCAGATGGGCGTTGTCCCATCTGCATTCTGGGGGCTCCTGCCTTGGACAACCCCACCGTACTCAGGTCAGACAGCTTCACAGGCATAGTGAGTGTCTGTCAGCTGGGGGGTCTGCATCCTCGCTGGAAACATCGGGAGAAAGACCACCTGCACAGCCCACTGGCACAGCTTTTTGAGAGGCTTGGAGGGCTAGAGCAGTGTTCACACACACCCAGGGGTTTGGTGTGCACATCCTCATTTATCCTCACCATCGCCTCTTCAGGCAGTGGTATTACTGTATCCATTTTATAGATGAAGAAATTGAGGTTTAGGAGAATCACTGTGGGAACTTTCCCAGAGGTTTCTTGATTCTAAATCCCAGACTCCTTCCACATTGTCATGCCACCCAAAAGGAGAACTCATAGAAAATATACAACAAAGTGCTTCATTCTATTGTTACAAATAATCTAGTTTGACCAGAAATTTTAGTTTCCAAGGGCAGACATTCCACACAACAGGGTTCACTGAACAAAAATGACTCTTGGGTAGGGTCAGGAAGGCCCTGATTCAGACGTTTACAATTCTGCAGTTGCTAGACGCTCCATCAGACCAGGCCTGGACCAGGCACTGGGGACCCAGGGACAGTCCAACATCTATCCTGTAACCCTACTTTCTGGCAAAGAAACCGACACTTAAACATACAATTACCATGCGGTATGTCCAGGGTTCAGGTACCAGCTCTGTCACTTACCACCTGTGTGATTTTCTTTACACAAGTTGCTATATCTCTCAGGGCTTTAGTGTCTTCACCTGTAAAATGGGGCTACTAGGACCTTTCTGACAGTAGTTGTAAGAATAAGTAAGTTAATACATGTGTGGCTCTGAGAATAGGCCTGGCGCATGAGCCACAGTGTGACCTCGTAAATCCGGGGGAGCCCAGCAGGCAGAGGACCCTGCCCAGGTGTGTTCACGTCCTGCTGGAACACAGTGCCACATACTAAGTGGCTTAAAACAACACAGATGTATTCTCTTTATAGCTCTGGAGGTCAGAAACCCAAAATCCACTTCACTGGGCTCAAGTCAGGGTGCTGCCAGGGCTGGTTCCTTGCAGAGGCTCCAGAAAGAGAGGCCATTCTCTCACCTCGGTCGTCTGCTGGAGGCTGCCTGCGTGCCCCGCTTTGTGGCATCTTCCTGTGTCACTCCAGCTTCTTGCTTCACATCTCCTACCCTTAACTCTGCTCCTTCTGCCTCACTCTTAATACTTTGTAATTCCTTTAGGGCCCCCTGTATATGCCAAGGTAAGCTCCCCATCTCAAGATCCTTAACTTAGGTCTGCAAAGGCCCTTTTGCCATGTAAGGCAACATACTCACAGGTTCTGGGTTAGGGCACGGGTGTTGGGTGGGGGGCTTTATTCAAGCAACCACACCAGGAAACAGAGAGCAAACCCTGCCCAGCAGAGCGTGGTCAAGAATGATCCCAAGGAGGCACATTGCAACTGGTTCTTGAAGAATGAATAGGGGTCTGCCAGACAGACATGCGGGAAAGGGCATTCCAGACAGAAGAAAGCTCTCCAGCAGAGGCACCAGGGTGTGGAAGGAAAACCTACTGTATCCAGGGGGAGGTGAGACGTTTGTGGTGTCAGGGACTTGTGAGGGAAGGAATGTGGGTGGGCAGGCTGTTGATGCTGGGACCCTAGGACCAAACGTGTGGTATGGCAGGGGCAGCTGGCGCCGACCCCGCGGCATGACGGCCTGCCCGGGGAGTCCTGACATTCCACTCTGGCCCTGTCTAGCCAGCCTCAAGGGTGTCATGTTCCAACCAGTGGTGTGTGTGTCTGGACTTCAGGAGCGGGTGGTCCCCGGGGCTGTCACATTAGTCTCCATTCCACTGCCTTCGCCTCCAGCGCCCAAACCCTAATGAACAGCCTGTCAAACTCTCCCTGACGCCCCCTCCCCTGGCTGCTGAGCCACAGAGCACAGGATCAGCTCCGGTGATGGAGGACAGACCCGGTGCCCCTTTATTGGAAGGCATTTCCCGTTTCAATATCTTCTGGAGAGGTGGACCAGCAAGGCAACATTCCCACAGAAATAATTTTTCAATTTCTTATAATAGGACATAAAAGTCGGCCCAGGGAAATTGATTCCATTCGGAGCTCCCTTTGTAGGATGCTTCATCTTCCATTGTGGCCTCCGTATTTCAGCAATTTCTAAAGCCCGAGGAAGTCTCCTTTAATGTTTCTTCGCCACCCTGGCAGAAGGCTTTTGTAGCTCAGCTGAATGGCTCTGCTGACCTGTCACTTCCTCAGGCCCCGGTGGGGGCGGGAGGCTCCTGGAATCCCACACTGGCCTCATGGGGTGGGGGCAGCTTGCAGATGCCTCTCTGGGTCCACTCTGCCCTCGACGTGGGTGGGGCTTATTCTCCTTTGCTCTTTCTTCTCCATCTTAGCTCCCTCCTTCCTTCTCTCCTCTACTTCCCTTTTTTGATATTGACTTCCTTTGATTTTTGTCTCTCTCTCCCTCTTTCATTTTTCTTCTCCTGCTTCTGCCCAACCAGTACTCTTTCCCTGGGGTTACATTGATCCTCGAAACCATGTGACCCAGCAGGTTACTCAGTCTTGATCTCAGCTTCTTTATCTGAAAAATGGGCGTAATAATGTGCATTTCACAGGTTTGTGAGCAGGAGTTCATAGGTATTCAGCAGACCCTGGGAAGAGAGGGGTACACAGACTGGAAGGGAGCCAAGTGCTAGTTCTGTGCTCTGCACAGGAGCCCCTGAACCAGGTGAAGAGGGGGCAGAGCTGCTTGCAAACTGGGTGTGAAGACAATACTTTTACAAGGAACCAGGACTCTCCAGTTTACCAAGGCTTCTCTGACCTATGACCCTGTGTGATCGCCATGGCAATGCTTTCCTGGAGATAGAGCAGATGCCCTAGCCTGGTCTGCAGATGGGAAATCCAAGGCTCAGTGAATGTGAGTGGATTTGTCCTGTACACCTAGCTGGTGAGTGGGCACTCGCATCATGTGCCCACTGAGCTCTGTGTGCTTTGTCCTCAGGATCCCAAAATGGTGAGGGTGGCCCCGTCCAACTCCCTCCTGTGTCGCTTCCTGCCTCTCTTTTGACCGTGGAGTTGGAGTCTGGGGAAAACCTGCTTATCCTAGGTCTTCCTGGCACTCCAAACCCCAGCTCTGTTACTGTGTTGTGTGTGAGACTTGAGAAAGGGTTGCAAGCTGGGCTTTATTGTATCCCACTTGAAGGGTCTGCATGGTGGTCTGTGGCCCCAAAGTGAATTGTTTCCATCATCACGGTAAACCTGACTTCATGCTAGCCTCGAATCAACAGCCCATCTGAATGCCCTGAGCAGACAGATGTTGCTCTCAGCTAGATGGGGTTACCCTCTCCTCAGAGTTGAGATAACTGGGGCTCAACTAAAGCACTCGACCAAGGTTCAGCTGGGATGCAACCCCAGGCCTGACCAAGGACGTCACCTCTTTTAGTTTCTGGGATGCCAAGCAACTGGCTCAAGGTCATGTAGCGAGTTTGGAATTCATGTCTCGCTAAACCCCACTCCGGAACACTTTTCATTCCATACTTCACATACAATAGTTAAGGCTGCATGTGTGAGACCCCAAGGCCTAGAGCCAGGGCCAAGTGGAAAGAAGTTACAGTTAGTTTAATTGAAAGTCATCCTGCCAGGGTGGCCCTGCGGTGGAAGGGACAATCTCTGCCATTTACTCCCTGACCCAGGGATTTGGACAGGGGTAGAGGTCGCCTGTTGGAGAGGCTGAGGCAGGAATTCCTGCATCTGCTGTCTGGGTGGCAGTCAGAAGCCAGCCTGTGCCAAGGATTCGATATTCCTCTGCTGCCTCATTCCCGCTGCTGACCGGGAGTTGAACCCAAGCTGATAGCAGCTGCTTTTCACAAACAATTCCCAAGGGAGAAGTAAGTGAAGATTTTTCCCCAGAAGAATCTGGACTCCCAAATGAAGCAGCTCTTACTGCTGTCTGTGGGTGAGGATATGCAAACCTCTCTGCTTCTCATCATGCCGGAAAGTCCTACGACTGAGTAATTGATGCAGTCATTCATTCGGCAAACAATTTTAAGTATCTTGCTGCAGCAAGCCCTCTTCTAGGCTGTGAGGAGCCTGCAGTCAACAAGACAGCACTGTCCCCACCCTCTCAACACTCACGTCCTAGTGGAAGAGACAGATGAGAAGCAGATTTTCACAATATCTGTCTAATACCGTCTCCTCTTTCCTCTGAGACCCAATGGATCATTAACACAGTTTCTGGCTGCCTAAAGACAACAGCGGAGAGACAACAAAGCTTGTGTTCTGATGACCTAGCAGGCCTGGAGTCGGGATAGACCCCAATCTAGCTGTGAAAAGCCAGCAAGTGTCCGTTCTTCGGTGTCTTGGGTTCTGGGTCTGCAGCGTGAGGATAGCAGTGCCTACCTTGTACTGTCCTGCTCGGGGTAAAACAGAGACCCACTCCTGCCAACTCAGGGAAGGGCGGCTTGTGCTAAGGTTGCAGGGTTCTTTTGGGGAGCCCAAGGCAAGAACAGAAACCAAAAATGGGAAGCTGCCGATAGCTAAGGTACCACGAAGAGTATCTCAGTGATCCTACTTCACTCTGTTTTCCTCTGTATTCACCCAGTTCCTTTGCTCTTTCATAGATGGTAGTCCTACAAAGCTTCAACTTGCAAAGGCCCATCGTGGCCCATGCCTTTCAATAAACCTGGCAACTCCTGGTAATTCCTGTGGTTTTTCTCCCCTCTGCTAGCTACCCATTCTCTGTTCCCCAAACCCAGTTCCCAGGCCTGGAAGGGGGAATTGAACTGAGACAAACCACAGGTTACTGGCCAGCCAGTGGTTGGACCCTGCATGGGACAGCTGCCCACCCTGTCTAATCAGTTGTGCTCATAAGGGGCATGGTCACATGACACCAAACATGACTGGCTGCAGAAGGGACAGCTTCTCTTAGAAGGTAGTGGTGGTGTGTGCAGGTGCCATAAAATATCTGTTATAACCTGCTCCTTCCGGGCTGCCCCTACCAATTAAATGAGGTTTAAAAAAAATACGTAGCATGCTGATTCCCTGTACACTGCAAGGATTTATTGAAATGATAATGTTTGCAGAGGCTTTGGTAAATTGTAAGGTGCTGTGCAGATGTGGCTGTGAGAACTGCTATAGGCTACTGACAAAACTTCAACTTTGCAAAGGCTGGTGTGGCTGGCTTCAGGCCAGTTTCTTTAATCGGGAACGATTAGCTTGGTAACCTCCATGTTCCTTCAGTTATTGCATTTCCCTGGGGCCTGGGGAGATTGTGCCCTGAATGTGGATTTCTCAAGTGGCTCCATGCTGTGTCTCTGAGTGGAGCTAGGGTTCAGCTTTGGAAATTACAGTTTGTCTCATCCTGCTGGGCACGATTGAGTAAGTGCCGTGGTGCATGCTGGCCAATCCCAACAGCTGGGGGCCTCCTGGGCAGCTTGCCAGCAGGAGTGACAAACAGCTAGCAGGCCACTTCTGCCTTCCAGTGACTCTAGAGAGAGGGGAGAATAGTGGAGAGAATCTCACATATGTTGCATCCCTCTTGAGCCTGGATCTTTACATACCTTAATTATTGTATCTTCATAGCAATATTATCCAGGGGGCATTATAATTCCCATTTTACAGATGGAAGTAATGAGGCTTAGAGAGATTACTAAGGAATTTGCTCAGTGGTAGAAACCAAGTGGAAACCCAGTCCTGTCTCTCCGGGCACCTCAGTGCATTGCAGTAGTAGTTTACAAACATTTAACCAGTGAGTTCTTTCTGAGCACAGAAGACTGTGTGCTGAGTATTGCATAATGTGTGATGGTTTTTAAAGCTCTTTTCCACTTACCCAACACCCAGGGAAGCAAGTATACAGGATGGCCCTTGTTATCCCTGTTTAACAGATCAGAAACTAGAGGCCCAGAGGAGGACAGGGATTTGCTCAAGGCAACATAGCTAATTAATGACTGAACAGGGTCTGGAACCAGATCCCATGACCACATGTGGAACTCTGTGGACCAAACCATTCTTCCCTCCCATCCTCAGACCACTCTTCCATATAGGAAGGGGAAATATCCAAGGATAAAAAACTGCATTTGTTTACTTCCTGTTTGGTTCGGAGTTAGCTGATATCATAGCACGTAAGTTAGTCAGACTTGGGTTCCTGTTCTGGCCTGCCAGTTACTTGTAGTGAAATCACTTTGAACTTCAGGTTTCTCATCTGTTAAACCAGTGATAATCCCACTGACAGCACCTAGCCCACTGCTCTGGGAGTCAGCAAAGAGGGCTTCTTGGAAGAAGTGGCCCCTAAGACAGCCCCCTTGAAAGAGAGCCTGCAGTCTGCTTCCTGTAAGACCTCATCCCACAATGGCCCAGTGATTCTTATCCTTTGAAAGCCCTAGGAAACCTCTCCCAATCCTCCAGGTAGACTGAATCACTAGCATCTGAGTTTCTATAACAGGGGAGGGAGCAGCTGGTACCTGAAGTTCCCTCCTTCTCTCTGGATGTGGGTCTTCCCTGGACTTGGCCCTCCGGGTTCTTCCCTGGCCACGATGCAAAAGACTAAGGCGGAACTAGGCATGTCCCTCTGTGGCCTCAGTGTTTGCCGAGTCACTGCCATGCTTCAGAAGTGCTTCTGAGAAAACAGTCACAGGTCTTTAATCCTGGCTTCAAACTTTGCCTTTGTACCTAAGCTGAATAAAAAACTGATGCAGATGTGCTGATGGCTGGTTGGGGGAGGATGAGAAGATGCAGCCATTCCTTAGATGTGTCTTCTCCACGATGCTAGTCAACCGCTTTGAAGCAAACTAGCTGTTTCCTAGCAACCCCGAGTTACAGAGCAGGGTGGAATCTATTTTGAATCTTCCTGAAGTGACCTGTTGACTCTCTTCGAGAGTGTCAGCCATTTCCTTGAAAGAAAATTGCTTTGCCAAAAGGAGGGGGCTTCCCCTGGACACGGTGGCAGAATACCTGGCAGTGTTCTGCAGTTGGGCCAGGCGAGCCACATTCCTGCCTTGAATATCACGGACTCATGCACTTCTTGTTCGTTCATGGACTCATTATCCTATCACAAATAACTGTGGTCCACTGTTCCACGGACTGTGCCAGACACTGGTGTTTCTGGATAAGAGTCAGACATGGTCCCTGTCCTTGGAGAGAGACAGGCTTATCACAAATCCTGTGATAAATTCTATCATCAATGTAAGAACAAAATCAAGCCTGGAGTTTACAGGAACATTTTCCAGAGGAGCTGTGGTTGAACCAGGCTTTGAAGTATGAAGAAGAATTGTATAGGTAGTGAAAGAAGAAGAGTATTTGATGGAGGGTGGAGCATAAAGCAATACATTAAAGGCATAAAAGAAACAGTAGAAAGTTGGTGACATCGTGAAATAATAAAAAAAAATCTGTCCTTTGGGACTTTAATGTGTTATTCAGATAAGGAAATCTGTTAACCAAATATGAAATTCAGGCTTAAAGTTAAGAAGATCTTTTGATGATAGGGCTTTTCAGCCATGTGCAACATACTAATGTTTATTGTGATTTTTCAAGACAGTCAAATCATTTGCAGCATTTCCTAGATTTACTAACTGGCCAGAACACTCAGACTGTCTTTTAAGAGGAGGGTCACTTGCTGCCTACCTTGAAAAATGCTAAGCTTCAGAGTAGGAGTGTTCCCTGGGGATGCCTGGGGATGGGCAGGGACAACTCCTAAGGGTCTTCTGATAGCATGCAATGAGGACGGGATTTACCCGGAAAGTGATGGACAACCAGGGAAAGATTTTCAGCAGGGACCCATGTCGGGAAGTACTCAGGGCACAGAGGGAAAGAGGGCCGGAGAGGGGAACCCGGAGGCTTGCATGCCAGGTTGGAGGCTGTTGAGATAGTCACCCTTTGGTGTCTTGCTGTGGATGTACAGGCATCCCCTGGCACTTGACCTGGGTCGGGGGACTCAGCTGCAACTCAGGACAATCCCATTCAGAGACCTTGTTGAGGGCCTCCAGGTGGGCCCACACTGAAGTCCACCTGCGTCCGGCGCACTGTAAGTGACACTAAGTAACACTAAAAATTCCCTTGTTTAGTTGTGGTTCTTTACTTAGGAGAAGGCTGGAATTTGCCGGTTGCCACAAGCCCAGTTAGGTAGTCAGTGGTGTTTGCCGTGCTCAGCACTGATGTCAGGAACTATAGCTGACTTAGACAGATTATTCTTTGTGCTAAGAAAGGCTGAAAGAGTCACCAAGATATTGGATCAAAGGCAATAGGCCAAAGCAATAGTCCTGTTCAAAAGGAGAGGAAATTTAACAGGCTTGAATGTGAAACCCATTGGGAAAAATTATAATCCCTGGAGCCAGATGGCTGAGGGCTCATATCCCAGCTGCATGAAGACTTACTGGCTGAATAATCATAGGCAAATCACTTAACCTCTCTGAGCCAGACTTTTCTTGCTGGAAAATGGAAATAGTAATAAGAATTTTAAAATGTTCATAAGATGTTAAGCACATGAAGTGGGCTCAAGAGATGTTAGGTATAGTTCCATTGTTCTTGGGTCTTTAAACTCAATATCCCAAGACCAGACATGGTTTAGTAGCAGCAGCTGTGAAAACAATTTTCATGGTTTTGGTTGAAAAGTTGCTGTGGGAATGCTGCCAGAAAAACTGATATGAGCAGAGTCTCCAACAATAAAAGGAAAAAACCCAAGTCAGGGAGGGGGCATTCCTAGCCACATGCTTGTCCAAGCCCTGTTCAAAGATCACCTTCCATTCTGGACAATCATTGTAATACAGATGTTGACCCATGTCCATACCAAGAAGTCAGGGAGAAGGGTCTAGAAACTGAACATGTAAAGATCAGATGACAGAGGATGATGGGAGGTGGCACGGTAGAGAGGGACGTTGTATCCTTCCATATCCAGAGCAGTGCCTGATACACTGTACGTTCTTAAAATGCATTTATTGGGTAGATGGTTGGAAAAGTGGCCTCTTTGCTTCATGTGCTAGTTGTGACCTTGGGGCTGGTGTTCAGCCTCCCTTCACTGCGGTCACACACGGCAACAGGGAAGCCTGAGGTGCTGTGCTTGTCTAAGGGTTCAGTGAAAATGTGTGTTAAATGCTGAACTCTAAGCTTACTGCCCTGGAGGTGTTCAGTGAAAATTCCACTTTGTGCCCTTGCCATACTCACGCTGGTGGCTGGCAAAGCCTGTCACATGGAAGGGGAATTGGACACACCTCCCGAGCTCCAGAGAGGGATGGGCAGGGCAGAGTTCTCATGACTTTCTCAAGAGTAGAACTGTTTAAAAATGGTTTGGGTTGCTGTCATAGGAGTGAGCCCCTTGGTCTTGAAGGAGGTATGTGAGCTGAGGTTTTAGGATACTTAACTGGGACGACTGTATCTTCAAGGTCTCTCACATTCAATAATTTCTAAGCTCACAATTTATCCATCTGTGAAATGGGGAAATAACAACATTGGGTAACCAAGCAAAATGAGGCAAGAGGTTTGAAGAGTTTATAAACTGTAAATGACAACAGAAGTCAAAAACTGCTACCCCATGGCCACGCTTGGCCCCTAGAGGGATTTTGGTGGACCTGCATAACGTTGGCCTATTGTTTTTAGAGATTTTACGTGAAAGTTCAGGTTGTTCAGTTTATTTTCTAAAACAGGAAGATACAGTGATGGGCCCTCATTTTCATCTGGCCACATGGAGCTGAGATACGCCCTGCCTCTCCATTTGCCACACTGCCTACCACTTCCAGTTGTCTCTTTGAAACTGAGGCCAGACCTGCTTTCTGTCCTCTGAAGACATTTGATTTATGTCCCCCACCCACTGCATTAAATCCTGGGCTCCTAGCCTTGCAATCCAGCCTATAACTTGGGAATAAACCGCTCATACACCCAAGGAGCTGGAAAGGCAGCCTGGAGGGTGGCTGAGGGCCTGTATTCTGTTGTGCTGCCTTGGGTCACATCCCAGCCCTACTCCTTAGTCGCTGTGCTTGTGAGTTACTTAACCCCTCTGATCTTGATTTATTCAGCTGTAAAATGGGGATAATAACCAGACCTACTTTACCGATTGTGTGAGGATCAAGTCTGTGCCTGGCACTGAGCAAACACAAATTGTTGTTTAAGTAACATCTATTATTATTAAAGTAACATCTATTAAAGACATCTGTTTCTGTTGAAGTACCACGTGCTGTCACCATAGAATCATCCTGTCCTCGGGCTCATTGGGTTTTGGCTGCAGTGCACCTGACAAGTTTCTTGACAATGGTTTAGAGCACGTGTTCTCTCTGTGTGAGTAGCAGAGGCCCCTGGAACCGGAGACTCCACTGGTTGAATAGGAGCGGGCTGGCCATGCCCCCCAAGCAGAGGATGGGCAGGCTGAGCTCCTCACCGCCCCCGGAGGCAGCCCTGCCTGATGATTGCGAGAAGCAGAGTAGTGATTTACCAGGGCCATTAGGCTCTGTTTGGCATCTGACAGTTT
This sequence comes from Manis pentadactyla, assembly GCF_030020395.1. Classification (NCBI taxonomy): domain Eukaryota; kingdom Metazoa; phylum Chordata; class Mammalia; order Pholidota; family Manidae; genus Manis; species Manis pentadactyla. Next base: position 35,443,367 of record NC_080027.1, read on the forward strand.
ATAGCCTTCCCAGGGCGAAGGAGAACTAATGTGTCACTTATATTTGTATAACTCTTAGAAGTGAGTTGATGGTTTTTTTTTTTTTTTTCCCCTCCTGTTCTTGTTTTCTTTTTGCTCAGTCTGCTTACACTGTGCAGGGGACATTGGAGACTAAGGGAATGCCTTTCAATGGCTGGTGGTTGCCCCCACAGCATTCCACCTAACCCACTCTGTGGGTCACCCTCTGCAGTAACCCCATTTTACAGGTGAGAAAGTGGAGGTCCAGGGAGCTTACTTGTTCCCAGTCCATAAGTGACAAGAGCAGAGTCCATACTTGGGTCCAAAAGCCTGGGCTCATAAGTTTCTATCAGCCTGGGAGAGAGATGTTGGCCATGCAAAGGGTAAACAATCCACTTAGCAGCCAGGGACAGGTCAGCTCTCTCCACCAGGGAAACACACTCACCATTGTGCTGAGCACAATTAGGGCTTTTTCCAGCATGGCAGCCAGGCCTGCATCCCTATACTTGCTCTCACTCTGAATCATTCATCTTAAATGGTGCAGGCAAATGCTCCTTTGCTCCTGGTGGGCCGCTCTTTCGCTCCTTCCTGATCAGGAGAAGGAAGGATCTGGTTCCCTGCTCTTACCTGAGTTTTACTTTATTCATGTTGTTTTACCTGTAGAACTTGGCAAAGCATAGGTGGCTGGCATGTCCTCATGACACACCTCTTGTGTGGCCTCTGCTGCTCTTGTGGAGAAAGTGGAAACTGACCGGCTCTGGGCTAGGCTGGTCTCACAGCTGGAAATGTCAGTCTGAGTACCCCCAGCTATCCAAATCCCAGCTCTGCCCCATATTAGCTGAATGGTTTTACATGCATGGCTGAAAGGCTCTGAGCTGCATTTCTTCATTTGACGAAACGAGTAGCAAAACGTCACAGGGCTGATGCAAGGATCATTGTGCAGTGCCTGTGGGACCCTTAGCCCTGAACTCTGGTAGCTGTTCTATTATATCACATTTGATTGTCTCATTCCCTTTGGGGCGTGTTCGTATTACTATCCCATATTGCACTTGAGGAAGTTGAGGACACTTGTCCTTGTGTTTGTCCTCTGTTAAGTTCTGTCTGTGAGTGCTGGGTACTGAGGGAAGAGAGAAGAGCAGGCCTGGGGTCAGCGGTCAGGGACTGAGAGCCCCACAGCCCCCTGCCTTTCAGGAGCTTGGGTGGCCAGGGAGAAGACAGGGGCCAGTGGATCAGGAAGCTCCTTTTCCATTCTTGCCACCCGGGCCCACATCCTAGGAGCCACCCTTGGTTCCTCCATTTCCTCCAGCCCACATCAGATTATTAGCACATCCTGTCAGCTCTACCCCTGAACCTAGTGACATGCAGGCATCGGCGCCCCACAGCTTGCTAAAGTGGACTGTGTGCAGCCTTCCCAGTTCTGTCACATTGATGGCACATTGGCATCAGCCATGGTGGGAGTATTTACACCATGGAAATTGGCAAACATGGGTTGTTGTTGTTGTTTTCTCTGAGAGCCGTTCAGTGAACATTTATCAACACACCATTACCCAAATCACTCCACTGCCTTTTGTTTCCATTTCTACTATTTTAGCCCAATCCAGTTTCATCTCTTATTCAGCAGGTTCTACTCAGGCCCCCTGCCTGCCCTTCTGCTAGCCATTCCCTATAAGGCAGCTGGAGAGAGCTTTATAAAATCCCTTCTGTAAAATCTTCTTGTGGCTTCCCAGAACACTCAAAATAAGAACCAGACTCCTTGCTGAGCTCCACACTGCCTGCTTTACCTGCTCTGCCAACTTCTGAGCTCATCTCCCTGTTTCCCCTGCTAACCAGGCCTCAGACACACTGGCCTTTGTACGGTTATCAGAAAAAGCCAACACTTTCTGCTGTCAGGAGTGCTCTGCCCTCAGGCCTTCTTCTAGCTACCCCAGTCTTCACTCAAGTGCCACGTCTTCTGAGAAGTCTCCTGGACCTCCACCCCCAGCATAGGCCAAGTCCTCCTGTCTACCTACCCCTGTCCATGCCCAAAGTCAGTTTCTATGGTAGCTTCCAGGTCTTCTGCTTACTACTTTACATGCCATCTCTCCACCAAAACAGAAGCTCCACACTGCCTACAGTTGAGGCTGTGCAGTCTGAGGTGCTTAGCAAATATTTGATGAATGAGTAAAAGCCTCACTTCTATGCAGTTTTACTTTTCCATCACTGCAGAACTGGGGGCTGTCATTCTGGTTGAAGGCTGGGATGAATCTGAAAGAGAAATGTTTTGGTTTCCAGAAACAAGGCAAAGAGACATCTTGCTAAGGAAGCTTTTCAAATAATCTCCCCATGTTTATGTACCCCTGGGTCCCTCAGGGTGGCAGAGGGGGCTGGATCAGGTCATGGGGCTGTCATTAAGCTCACTGAAGCAGTCACTCCCTAAATTGTGCCCTGGAAGCATTTCCCTTCACACTCCATGGGCAGAGCCGGAAAACCTTGAACTCTTAGGCACTTTCCTATTTTAATGGCATTTAAAAGACAGTGGTGGAATTGCCTCTGTGGGGGCACACAGAGGCCTAGATGCAGATCAATGGGCTTAGATTCCTTCCCCAAGCTGGCTTTTACCACTGCCCCTTCTTCAGTTGGTGCCTTAAGTAGGTCTGGTTTTGTGCAAAGGCCATGGGGATGCCCCCAAAATTCTCATTTCAAATTCTGATTCTGCCTTCTAGGTAGATGAATGACTATGGGCAAGCTGCACAAATTTATCAAGACTTGAGTTTTTTCAGCTGTAAGATGAGAATGAAATGGAACTAAACTCACTAGTTTGCCTAACGCACTGTGAACTTTAAATTGAGATTGACTTAAACTCAATGAGCTAATCAATACGAATGTTTGTATATAGAACGTTTTGCTCTGATGGTCGTGATGAATGAATTGATAAATTGTAAAATGCTCCTTTCCAAGGTACTTTTGCTATTGGCCCTAAACTTTCATTTACTGCTCAGGAGTGAAATAAAAGGTAGTTGACTTGTAGACCTTCCTCATTGATTCAAATTAAACTTCACTGTCATCCAGCGGTGAAACCCTTGGCCTGTATCTCAATCATAATATTTTATTTCTGTAGAAAGACTGTATCCATTAAAATTATCTATTTCTGTGGCACTTAAAATTGTCAACATAGTCTTTTTGCTTCACCTTCTGGCTGCTTATAAAACCTCATTTTGCTAAGGTTGGGAGTAAAATGTCTGAGTGCTTGTGAAGATTAATGTTCTAAGTATGAAGAGCTGAGTATAGTTTAGTTCACGGCAACCTAAGTCTTTTATTGAGCATCTGCTGTAGCCAGGGCATTAAATGAAAAAGAAAAACTATGTAAGACAGGACCCCTGCCCTTAAGGAGCCTGTGGTTCATTTTTTTTTCTTTATGACTAGTTTATTGGAGTGTTTCCTAGTTTCTTCCATGGTTAATAAATATTTTACAAAACTAACTATATACCTCGCACTGGGTTGTGGGGACAGATGAATGAAATCTGTCTCCTTCCCGAAAGGAGGTGTCTGCTTGAATAAGGAGACCGTCACAGATGTGAGAAAGCTACAGTAGCAGGAGAAAGAGGTTCAGTTGAGTGGGAGCTGAGCAAGGAGCACCAGGCCTCATGGCCCAGTCGGTGCTGGCTTCTGATGGGGGAGGGCTGGCTTATGAATCCCATGCCTGACGTGTGGTGGCTGCTGTTGGAGAATCCGACCTGAATCTGGCAGTGAGTGGGAAGAAGGAATGAGAAACATCCAAGAACGTGACTGTTCATCCTATAATACAGTAAGTGCTGTGAGAAACACATGAACCGGGAGCCATATATGGGACATTAGGAGAGGGGAGTCACTGCATTGGGAAGTAGAGACTGGCCTGGCAGGAGAGGAAGCCTTGGAGGGGAGCTGGGGAGACTGGATGGACTCCTGATGCACAGGACACCGAAGGGAAGGCCTTCAATCAGCGGCCACCACAAGCAAAGGCGCAGTGTTGAAAGGTCGTCCGTTGGGTTAACCTTGGGTGGCCTGGTTGGGCTGGGTTAGGTGCACAGGGAGAACTAGAAGCCAAGTGGAAAGGAGACTGGGGGCCTCAGTCATAAAGCCCTTGCTTATCAAAGAGCCTGCATTGCATTCCTTGGACAGTGGGAAGCCCAAGGTGGTTTTTGAGCCAGGTTCTATTTCAGAGAGGTGGGACTTTAAAAAAAAAACTTGCTTATTACAGTATATTAGGAAGTCTCTTCCCCCAACAATATGTTGCTGGGATAAGGCGCACATTTCCTCTCCGAGGGCGGTGGTTAATAATAGGCATGCGACCCAGTGGGAACAGGAGAAGCACCCCGAGATGCAAGTGGGTACACGTTTAATGAGTTCACAGAGTGATTTTGTTTCCTGATTTTCACATGCCACCCCTCTTCCCCCAGCCCTAGTACAAAAATGTGATAGAGCTGGTGTCTGATGCTCCCGTGAGGAAGGCAGGAGCTGCAGGGTGTGATGGTGTGACTTGGCTGCCCTCTGGGACTGTTCTCATAGAGACGTGAGAGCGATTCATTGAATCATCGTATCTTTGGCCCAGTGATTATAACATAATGACAGTGACCTCTGTTCACTGAGTGCCTATCAAGTCCTAGGCAGCACGACCTCAGTAATATTTGTTATATCTTGACAGACAGTCATTTGGCAGAGGACACCGCAATTGGGAAGACGGGTTACGTGTCCGTGCTCACACAGCTAATAAGTGGCTGGAGCCACAATTACACCGGTCAGGCACTCAATTCAAAGCATGATCTAAATAAACAAAGGACAAAGTAGAGGAAATTTCAATGATCTTTCAGTTCAGCTCTGAGTTCCATTTCCATCTTGGCCACTTGGCTTCTGTGAGTTTCTGCTTTTGTAAAATGGAAGTAGTCATTCTTAACAAGATCAAATTAGCTTGTGTCTGGCCCGCATCAGGCATCCATAGATGTCAGCTGCTGTTGGGGAGTCATTAAACCTCGGGAGGTTGGGATCCCCTTGGCCCTGGCCTAGGGCAGTGCTCACTTCTCAGGAAGGGGGCGGAGCCAGCCCACAGCTGCCACCACCAGCCTTTCCCCGCACTGCCGTCCCTCTTCCTCGCTCACACGCCAACTCTGGAACATCTCAACAACTTATTCAGACATGGGTGGTGGGGGAGGGGCACCAGAACAAATCAGTGTCCTCTTCCTTAGAAAACCTGTCACTGGCCATGTGGCAGGTTGCATCTGCCAGGACCTTCCCTGGGAGAGGCTAAAGGCACAGAGAGACAGAACTGCCTCTTCTGACTTCATCCCACCTGGCCCCTAAGGCTGATTCATCACACTCATTGTGGTTCTAGAAATAACCTTTCTCATACTGTTTTGTTTCTGCCAAACCCTGATGGAGATGATGGCCCTGGGGAAGTAGTGGTGTCACCTATCAGAATATTCAAGAGTCCTTTGTGTCAGTACAGGGCTTTCCAAGGAGTAGAATCAATAGGCTGTATATAAGTCTTTATCCTTATACACATCTGCATACATATATACCTGTATGTATGTGTATGTGTGTGTGATTGTGAGAAAGAGAACAGGGAGAGACAGATTTATTTTAAGGAATTGGCTCACACAGTTTTAGGGGGCTGGCCAGTCTGAAACCTGTGGGGCAGGCTAGCAGACTGGAGATTCCGGTAAGAGCTGATGTTGTAGTCTTGACTCCAAAATCTCCAGGACAGATCAGGCAGCCTGGAAAGCCAGGCAGAAGTTCTATATTGAGTTTTGAGGCAGAGTTGTTGCTTCCTTGGAAATCTCAGTCTTTGCCCGAAGGTATTCAGATGATTAGATGAGGCCCACCCATATTATAGAGGGTGCTTTTCTTAAAGTCAACTGATTGAAGATGTTAATCATGTCTAGAAAAAATACCCTCATGGTAACATCTAGATTAGTGTTGGACCAAACAGCTGGGCACCATAACCTAGCCAAATTGACACATAAAATAAACGTTCACTGTCCCAGAGACGCCGTGCCCTAGAGATATAAAGCTACCTTTCTTAGGGAGCTCAAGGGCCTGGTGAGGGGCCCATGCTGTTGCTGCATCCCCAGACCCTGGGAATTATCACCAAGTCATGCAGCCAGAGAGTGGGACAATGTTTCTGAGCAAGAGTTAAGTGCTAGAGTGGAAAGAGCTCTAGGTAGATCGATAGAGGTTCAGTTTGCTGTCTCATTTATTCATCTGTCCACCCATCCAGCTGTCCATCCAGCTGCCCAGACACTCCTACTAGATGCTGATTTTATGTTGAGCCTTGGGTTAGGCTCCCTGGGACCAGAGTTACGAAAGAAAAGGCCACTGACTTAAGAAGATGGCCCATACTCAACCACCTCCGTTATAGCAAGCTCTCAGGACTAAATCCATAAGTCTTGTGTAGTGTACTTTGTAAAAATTCCATCAGCCTGGATTAAAGGTCATTATGAGAAAGCATCTGCTGGGACGTGTCTATCATTACAGCCCAGTGATTCTTAATCCTTTGTGAGTTGTGGGCTGATGGAGAATCCAGCAAATGGAGCCTCCCCCAAAACACTGCTCATCCACAGATGTACCTCTTGTATCTTGTCGTGAACTGTTTCAGGAAATGCAGTTACCAGGCTAAAGCCCCTTCACCTACAAGATTCCTTTTTATGAGCATTCTCAGAAAAAATTCATCTCTTCTCAATGTTGAGAGTGTATGTGCCTCTCCAGAGAAGTTGTTTTATTTTTTTTAACTCATAATCATGGAGATGCATGAACATTAGTGTGCCCTTTTCCCTACAGGCTGCAGGAGAGGACAGGGCCAAATCTGAGGTCTGCCGGTTAGGAGAATTAACTTCATTCCTGGCTTGCTTTGGAGTTATTTGTCTTTCCCTTTCCTTTTTCTTTCTCATCTACTACCAGTTTGTGCCAAATTACTGTTCATTATGGTAGTGTTGGATTTTTTTTTTTGGCAGTCCTTTTAACTTACGTTATTTTTTAAATACTCTTTTTTTTTTTTTTTTTTTTAGCAACAAGGCAGGGTACAAAGATACAAACAACTAAGGACAGTGATGACAGGTCCTATGTCAAAGAGTATTCAAGGCACCCTGAGACCCCAGAGGGGAGAGCCCCTGGATTATGGGGTGGGGGCGGGCCCAGCCTTGTAATTGCACATGCCAGTGTACATTGCAAACACAGAGCCCCTTGTTCAAAGGTTACTGAGAATTTGAAGAGTGTAGCAGCAGGGCATTAACCAAGCATAGGGTTCTTCTAAGTACCTCCCTGTGCTACTGTGTAGGTTGCAAGTTCATGAATCCAGCCCTGGTTGGAGGAAGGAAGCTTCCCAAGTCAGATGACACTTGAAAAAGTTAGAGGGAAGGGTAGGAATTTGCCAGCAGAGGACAGGAAGGGGGACTGTCTCATCAGGAACAGGTGGTGCTGAGACATGGAAGTGTGGGAGTTAAGTCGTGAGAGGGGATGCAACAGCGAAGGTAAAAATAGGTGGACCAGTCAGACTTCATAAATCACCAAGAGGCAGGCCTGTTACCTATAAATTATATCAATCCCAATCCCAGAGGGTCCATGTGAAATGAATTTCACATTGATTTGCAGGCCCCACATAGTCACATTTTGGCCAAGACCCAGAACATACTATCTGCCCTTTGCCCTTCCCTCTGAGCAGCCTGATATTCCCACAATGCACTCGGGCAGGCCACCCAGTCATTGTTAATGTAAAATCTGTACACAGACCTCTTCATACCTCAAGCTTCTGGCTGTCCCAAACCAGCTGCTAGGATGGGGAAAACTCTGGGATGTGTTTTCCTCCACATCCCAGTCTTTCTGTGACCCATGAATTTCTGTAAGTTCTTTTAGCATGTCCTGAATTGTCCATTTTTTGGCCATTCCCTGCTTGTACAGAAAGTTGTCAAAGGCAGCCCCGTGTCCCGTTGTTCGAGCTCAGACAGACTACCTGCTCTCTCCTGGAGATGTCTGCGTTTTTCCTTCCCAGCAAGAACCAGTGCGTTCTCCCCCCTCCTCCTCCCTGCAGTTTCTTGCTGCTCTTTTACATCACCTTCTCTGATAAATCATTTGGGACACTGCACTACCAACAGCATTTCCATAGACCCTTTCTCCTGATCCATGATCGAGATCATGCTCTGAGGAGAAGCATTAAGCAGCGGTTTGGGAAGGATTTGAGGCTGTTTATTTGCCTGAAAATGTAACAGCCAGGGTAGTGGGGGAGGTGCACGTGTTGAGTCTGAAAGTAGTGCTTCACTTCTCCTTGCAGCTGAGAGAACATCTCACAGAGGTCTTTCCAGCACCAGGAAGCCTGGTGCATTCAGGCTGTACAGATCAGAAGCGGGTCCTGCATAAAGCCCCTCACTGTCTTCCTGAGTAAACTGAATGAGGCCCAGAGAGACCAGGAACTTGCCTCTGGTGTGACAGCTAGCAAGAGGGGAGCTATCCTCCAAGCCAGGTCTCCTTCTACCCCCAAGATGTAATCACTGCTAGGATAAATGGTTCCAGCTCTTGCTGGATGTCTCTGAGCAAGTCACTTTACTTCTCTGAGCCTCACTTTCCTCATCTGTGAATTGGGGATACTACCATCTTTTCCTCAAGATTGTTAAGAGGGTGCTTAGAGAAGCATTTATACCAAGGCGCCTCTCTCTATCCTTAGCTGTATGACCTTGGGGAGGTTGTGTAAACTGCCTGAGTCTCAGTTTCCTAGCCTCTAAAATGGAGGCCCTTATGAGGATGTAAAAACCTGAATTTCAGCAGTGCCTGGAGCACTGTAAGCTCTACGTGCATGTTCGCACTTTCATTATTATCCACATCCTCATTATCGGCATGGAGCAAGCAAGCCCTAGGTAATTCTTTTTTCCCCCCTTTTGTGTAGGCAGAGTTGCAGTGTGCCTAGAATAAGGGCTTTGGATATAAACAAACATGAATTTAAAACCCAGCTCTGCCACTTCCTGGCTGTGTGATGTGGGACAAGCATCTCACCTTTTCTAAGCCGTAGTCTCCTCATCCAAGAAGTGGGGTAACAGTAGTCCCCTTGAGGAATTGTTGTGAGGACTGAAAATAACTCACCTGTCACATTTTTTATGTTCAAAAATTTATAGCAGTTATTGTTTCTTTCTCAACTGCAATTTTGACCGATTTCAAAGGGAAATTCCTCCAGGCCAAGAGCCAGGCAGTCCTCCCCCACTGCCTGTGTCTGTCGCTGTAGGAGCTGTTGCTCGTAATTTAGGGAGTTTGCATCATGCAGCTGTACCTCAGTAATTCCATGTGATGGAGGCATGATGAAAAAGCAGCTAACACAAGTAGCCCAGGGATCTTGGCTAAGCCAGTGACCACAACCTCAGCAGGTAAACACTGAGTGCAAACACTTGCATTCAGTTGCAATCCTGAGATTTTACCAGAGGTAGGAGACTGCCGAAGAGGGGAAGAAGGGAAGCCAGTGGGCCATGGCTCTGCTAGTGGGCTCTGGGGCCTGCCTGCCCCACTGAATGTGGGCACCTGCCCCACCAGGACCCTCCGTTGTAGAAGGTAGGTGGGCAACACAGAGAGGGAATGAGTCACCCTGCAGGCCCATGAATCGCCGGGGGATTCTCTACCTGGTAAGAACATCTTGTCACCCAATTGTGTGCTGCCCATTTGCAGTGCTCACATAGTGTGTATTCAGGGACCAGGGTGGGAGCTTCAGAATGGGACAGGCTGGAAGGTTTCTGGCTTAATGTGGGATTTCTACCGTGTTAGTGTACAGTAGAGAATGTGCTGGGCACTACTGGGCAAGACGTCTCTGCTCACCTGCACCTCTGTGATACAGAGGTACAGTATCGTGCTCATATTAAGTACCGAGTTTGATCATATTGCTCACCCTTTGCTCCCTCTTTGTTAAAGGAAAAAGAAGTCGTTTGTTTACAAGGAGGCACAAGACTTCAGATCAGGCTGCATGTTGCTGGCAGTCTCTTCAGCACGTCCAAAATCGTCCATTTGGTAGAACAAAATTAAGTTGTAGGTAATTGACTTTTTAAAAAATTTTTATTTCCAAAGGTGGTGATTTCTTATGGAACTACTTAATTTCAGATTGTGTTATTTATTCCTATGAAAGAAAGGAAGGTGCTGTTCACTTGAACGCCTCCTCTGGGTGCTCTCTGTTCAGGTTAGGTCTGTGGATTCCAAAAGGTGGGCCAACCCTTATGAAATCTGCAACTGGAAGGAAACAGCCCATCTCTTCTTTTTTTTTTCACTTTTTAGTTTTTACTTGATGTAGAGGTGTTTAATGGGGGATTTACAAATTAAGCAGTTTTAAGGTTTGTCAGTACTTTAGAGTTTCATTTATTAAAGTCTTATAGATTCATGCTTGTTCTTTTTCCATTGTTGAAATAATTGTCTGATTTCTTTCAAGATTCCATAACACTTGAAGTATGGGTATCTTGCTTTTTTTTTTTTTTTTTTCCAACATCTCCTTCACTTAATACATTTTTTTTGAGAGGGCATCTCTCATATTTATTGATCATATGGTTGTTAACAACAATAAAATTCTGTATAGGGGACTCAATGCACAATCATTAATCAACCCCAAGCCTAATTCTCAACAGTCTCCAATCTTTGAAGCATAACGAACAAGTTTTTACATGGTGAACAAGTTCTTACATAGTGAATAAGTTCTTACATGGTGAACAGTGCAAGGGCAGTCATCACAGAAACTTTCGGTTTTGATCACGCATCATGAACTATAAACAATCAGGTCAATTATGATTATTCGTTTGATTTTTATACTTGATTTATATGTGAATCCCACATTTCTCCCTTATTATTATTATTTTTTTTAATAAAATGCTGAAGTGGTAGGTAGATGCAAGATAAAGGTAGAAAACATAGTTTAGTGCTGTAAGAGGGCAAATGTAGATGATCAGGTGTGTGCCTATAGACTAAGTGTTAATCCAAGCTAGACAAGGGCAACAAAACATCCACAGACGCAGAAGATTTCTCTCAAAACAGGGGGGGTGAGGTTCTAAGCCTCACCTCTGTTGATCCCCAATTTCTCACCTGATGGCCCCCCTGCGACTGTGCCTGTCTTAGGTTGTTCCTCCCTTGAGGAATCTTACCCGTCTCTGGCTAACCAGTCATCTTTCAGGGCCATACAGGGAAATATAAAGTTGGTAACTGAGAGAGAAGCAATATTGTTTGAAAAGGTTAGCTTTTTGCTTTTTTGCAGATTTATGCCCTGTGGCTTCTATGCCCAGCATTTGTCTTGAGGTATTTTAACCACTTGGAAGAATTATGATACTCGGTAATTTCGATATGAGGCACAAATTCTACTTAGGGGTTGTAATTATGAAGGAAGAAGAGAAGCTATAGAAGTAGCAGATGGAAGAAAACATGGGAAGATTGATTATTTCTTTGACATATCTTCTTGTAGTGTAACAATAAGCGTGTATAGGTTTTAAATTACTAATTAAATTGCATGCACACATTAACATAATAGGAATACAGCTACATAACCAAAGCAGACCTACAATCACCAGCCGTATCCAGTGAAACCAAGAAAACCAGTTAGGCACCCTAGGCATTTGTGAAAAATTATCAATGATATGATGGATATTGTCTAACTGAATTTGAATATTTTGAGAAAAATCAGACAAATTAAAACAACACATTCCTGGGAACTGTTCACATCCTGTATGTTCTTTTAACAGTAGATAGTCTATAGTCGCAAGATTTTGGAGCACTGCAACTTGCACTTCTCCTAATTCTTGGTTGAGTTCCGACAGTATAGATCCAGTCAAATGTGTTGTTTTACTGTATGCACAGGCCAGCTTAGATATCTCCTTCTTCATTCCAATGGCAAGTCCAGGAACCGGTGGGATGAATGCAGCTACAACTGCAACAGCGCCAGGATCTTTGTTGAAGTTTTTTGATGTTCATCTTCTGGAATGACTCTTCCAGAGAATGTTGATGTTGGAAGTTCTTCTTCATATTGTATCTTAATTCGTTTTCTGGGTAGCCAAATTAGGCTTTGATCCTCTGTATAAACACAAACAAACCCTTTGCCCACACTTTGATATGCCTTTTATATCATTGTGAAGAACTTATTGGAGATCACCACACAGGAACTACTTTTTTTTTTTTAAGAGAAAGGAATATTATCAGAAAAATGTACTTCCATAGCTGATCATCTGACACCCTTTAAATGATCAAAATTAAGGATATTTAAAGCATGCATTAATCGGTGATTTGCAGTTAGTTTTATCCTATCAGGGAGTAATCCCCCTTTTCTTTCTTTTTTTTTTTGTTATCATTAATCCCGTCTCTTCTTTTCTCATTCTTGACAGACTGCTTTGCCCTGAGGGACAGTAGAGGTTCATGAACCAGTAGTTTAAGGTTGCATTTCTCATAACGTTGGCGTAATGTGCTGGTTTAAGGAAAAGGAGTTTAGAATCAGACATTTCAGTAGTGCCACTTACTATTCTGTGACTCTGGGCAAGTTAATTTTTTCTCAGCCTCAGTTTCTCTCTCTCTCTAATGGGGATAACCATAGTCTCAATCTTCCTTTTGGGGGTTTTAGTCTAGATAAATGAAACAATGCACACACTGCTCTTGACACTGTAACTGGCACATGACAGATGCTGAAATGCCACCAGTGATGTTGCTGGTGCCTCAGTTGAATAGGCCTAAAGATTTAGGTAATGCTGTCCATGACAAATGGCCACCCAGCCTCTGATGGCCCACACGTCCAGTACAATAAAGGCCCTGTGGAGTACTGGAGCCCTGTACTGGCTCATGAGAACTGATCACTTACTTTTCCCAGATTTTGTGAACTAGTTGTGAAACACAGACATTATAAAAAATTAAATGACATAAATTTAAACTTAACTAAGTTACATTCAAAAGAAAGGGAAATAAATGCTTGATATGTACCACTTCCCTGATTGTTTTACTGCATTATACTTTGGCCCTGGGGTTATTTATATCTATGGCACTTGTGTGATGGAAACACCTATGACAGTTGTACTGCTTATCTATTCCCAACTCCACTGTCAGTGGCTTTACTTTGAGAGCTTAAAATCAGCCATGGTTGAAGAATTTACAGCACAGAAATCAGCAAACACTATAAATCAGGACTTCTTTTTTTCCCCCTAGAGAGCCAGTTGTTAGTTTCCAGCACACTCTTGGTTAAAATTTACTAATAAGGTTGGCTGTTTCACTGTTGGACAAGTGCTGATGGTCAAAACATCTTCATTGTGCTGAAATATAGTCCTTTTAGCTTGGATTCTATTTAGAATTTTCAGTGATTTTTTTTTAACTGGTAACAAATACCATAAGTAAATAGCCCGTTCCAGGATGATGTCCTGGTGCCTTTCTGTATCCCCACTGTTCACAGTGAGTGGAGAATGATAGGCCCTGAAGAAATAATTGTTGTGTTAAACTGACTGTCTTTGTATTCAGATCAGGATTTTTAAAATGTCATTTCTCAGATGGGACTTTTCCCTCTAAGCATTAACCAGTTTCAGAAACACTCAAGCTGTAATATCAAAGAAATCCAGCCTTGACTCTCAAAAGTACTTAAATTTTCCCACATTAAGTATATGCTCTTGGACGCTTATAAAATCATTGGCTAAATGAGGGGGAAGCAGGTCTTGTTTAGAGCCACTATGGAAATCCAGTCCCCTTCCAGAGATCCCTTTCTGTGAGTGACCTGCTACCTACATGGGCAATTCCTTCAGTGTTCAGACAAAACTAGGGAGAAATGTCAGCCTGCTCAAATGCAAGACCCAGGGAGATGCAAGCAGAAAGTTGGGGAAATAACCAGATGCCTGTGGGAGAGAAGGTTATTGTGAAACACTTTGGCTTTTGAAACTAAGCAGAAAGGCAGCTGAACAAGTTGACACTTGGTCGGTGTGGTTGGTGCTTCAGCGTCGGCCATGCTGGAGTGCAGGTTCTGGTTGTGTTGCTCTGATGAGCTGTGTGATCTTGGACAGGTCACTAAACCTCCCTGGGCCTCCCTTTTACCATCTGTGAAAATAGGGATTATACTATGCATTCCATTGTTTGTCTAGTGGATAAATTAGATGAGGCTTGGAAGGTCCAGGAACATAGTAGGTCCTAGTAAGAATTAACTACATCACTGGTCATATCGAGAGTCATGCCAGCTAATTGAGGATTTGAGGGACTTAAAATGTCCTGAAGAATCAGGTACCCTGTCTGCATAAAAAAAAAAGGTTATCTGTATGTATACGTTGTAGATATATTTTACTTTGTCATTTCCTTACTTTAAAAATAAATGGAAATTGCCCACATTGAATTTATTATAGCTTATTGCAGAGGAGATGGTAGTCCTAATTCTGCCATTTTGCAGAACAAACACAAGTTTCGGTACGTGGAGTTGTGTCTTTCTTGAAGCTGAAATCATATGTGAGTGTTAACAAACCTTATTCCACCATGACCTCCAAGTAGAACTTCCTGAAGTGGGAATATTGAGCTCAGTGTTTTAGAAACTCCCCTAACCTGAGAGAAAATCATCTTAAGTCATTTTTTTTTGTCACCATCCATTAGACACCAATTTCCTAGGCAAAATCAAATGTAGGACACTGGTGTATAAATGAAATAATAGGTGCATGGCAAGAGGTTAATAACTCCCATTGTCCCTTTGGCAAGGAAGAAAAATCACAGTGTCACTTGTACTCTTGACATTTCGTTCCACATTGCCCCTTGAAGCAAACAAAGCGCCCGTGTATTTTAAAGAGGACCTCATTTCTTTCTTTCCAAAGTTCTCCAGAGCTGTGTTTGTAACTGTCTTGGTTGAGCCGTGGGAAACCTAAGAAACCTGGCTGTGGTGAGGAGCCACTGAGTCTCAGTGTCAGCACCCCCTGCCTTCTGCCCCCCAGCAGCATCTCTCTGAGGAGCTCAAGTGCATGTATCAACTGCATGCATCGAGAAATACAAACTCGCTGCGGTGTTTGTTCTGAGGGTATGCAAAAATGTTAAAGAATTTCATTGAAATAAAAAGGGAATTTAAGGATAGTATCATTCAAATCTGGTCTCCTCTGTTTTCACTTTATTATTATTATTTTTAAACCCTCCTCCAGTGTTCTCTTAGCATGTACCTCTTCACCAGATTCAGTCTCCCTCTCCTCACTCCCTTTCTCTATGAATCTTTTCCCCTCTTTCCTCCCACTGTCTGCTTCCTTGTCTGGCTCACAATCCAATCCTGGGAGATACTGGGTAGGAATCACCAGTGTCCCAGGATTAGGAAAAACAGGCAGGGCTCTTCAGACACTGTTTAAAATATGATTCATAATAATGTTTCTTAGATTTTGCTCAGAATACCCATGTACATAATAACAGAACTTGCTCTTACTACATGTGATGGCTCTGACATTTTTTAATTCTTTATTCTTTTTCTGTTCCATTCCATCCTTTTCCTTAAAAATGCTGTTTCAGATACACTAAATTAGTTCCTTGACTCAGAAATGGGATGCAAACTACAACTTGGAAACACCGGCCTAGAATGATGCTCCTCAGATTTTAGTGTGCACGCAGACCACCTGGGGAATTAATAAGTGGCAGATTCTGATTCTGTATGCCTAAGGCAGGGCACACAATTCTGCATTTCCCACTAGCTCCCAGGTGACACATAATGCTGCTTATCTACAGACCAGACATCGGGCTCTCTTGCTCTCCAGCACAAGAAATATTCAGCACCATGGACAGGAGACCATCCCCAACAAACTTATGAGTCACCCTAATGTGTTTGGCCTCTCTACAAGGCCTGTGGCACCCTTGAAAGAGAAGTAAATGAATTTTCCAGAGGCTGCCTGGCCATGCAGAAGGTGTGTTCTCTCTCTCTCTTTCTGAATCATGAAGCCTTTGGAGCAGTGCCCTAGCCAAGGACTGATGCACAGAGTACAGGGCTGGGAACCCTAAGGAGCTTTGCTCATGGGAAACAGCCCAGTTCTTCTGGCTTCCTCCTGATTGCCCTGATTTCCTCCTGCCTCGTGACTCACTGCAGCTGTGTCTTTATCTGGGATCTTACAGAAAAGGCTCCCCATGCCCTTCTCTCAGGTCCTCCTGGTGAACTCCTACTCCTAAGCTAGTTCTCTGCTTAAATGATGAGAGGCATTATCTCTGCCTTTCTGTGTGTTCCTATCACCTTTTGTACATAACTCTCTTGGAGCTCTAAGCATATTATTATTAAAAGCATCTGTGTTTTCTTATCTTCTCCAAAATAGGCCAGTCTTTCTTGGCCTGGCCACATTAGAATCACCTGGGTAGCTTTTGGCAAAATACTGATGCCTGGGCTTCACTCCAGACCAGTTAAATCAGAATCTCTGAGTAGGAAACCTGGACAGCAGTATTTTTTAAAGTTCCCTAAGTGACTGCAGTATGTGCGTAGGCTGAGAATCCCTGTATTAGTCTGTGAGCTTCGTGAGGAGACAGATCATGTCTCATTCCTCTTTTTCTCTCTTTTTCCTTCTCCTTCTGGTCCTTGTCCTGCTTCTCCTTCTAGCACGCAGCACCTAGCATAATGTTCTGGGCCCCTGTTGGGCATCTAATGAATAAGTAAGGTAACTAGCTAATATTCCTTTAGCACCTACCATATGCCAGGAACTAAAGGCTAGTGTTTACCCTGCGTTAACCTCTCTAGTACTCACAATGGACCTATGAGGTAGATCTTATTTATCCCAGTTTGCAGAGTAAGGAACTGACACTGTGAAAGCTTAAATGACTTAGTCAAGCTCACACAGCAAGTGGCAGAGCCGGAGTCTGAGCTGGCGCCACCAGGCTTCTCAAAGCTCAAGCTCTAATACCTTTCATCAAGGGGAACCAGAGCCACAGACAAACCTGAATCATTTCTACCCACCATCGGTTTTTCTAGAGTTGTAGGAAAAATACAGAATTCTTTGTAATATTATTATACTACTATTAAAAAAAAAATAGCACCCCTTCTTAAGTGTCTTCTGTTTGCCAGGCACTTGCTTAGTTATTTGTAGACATCACCTTCATTATCCAGTTGAGCTTTGTCGTGACACTACGAGGCAGGCATTATTATTCATACTTTGCAGATGGGAACATTGAGGCTTAGAGAGGTTAAGTGGCTCTTGCAAGGTCCCCCAGTCTCAAAGTGACAAGTCAAGTTTGAATCCAGGCTTTCCCGACTGTGAAGCCATTCCCCCTTACCTGCTCTGCCAGTTCTGTATTTGCAAAACACTCCTGGTGTGATTATCTCATTAGAGTCTCAGAACTCAACAGGAAGATGGATGACATGATTGGAAGAAAGACTCAGGCTGCAGAGTGGAGGATGGATGATCCCAGGGTTCGGCCACCTGGGAGAGGAGAACATAAGTGGGGTCTCCACAGACCAGAAGGACTTCACTTTGTGAATGCAAGTGGTTTAGCCTTTCCTCGCCTCCCCAGAGCTCCCAGCATCCTTGGTATTCCTCCCAAGACAGTGGGGGAGGCAGGTCTGTGGCAGAGCCATCACTCTGCAGAGGGAAACAGAAGAGCCTCTGTGGTTACCGCTGGGGCTCTACAGTGATAGATGGAGGGCCATTTGTTGAGCCTGAAGCCATCCTTCATGGAAGACAATGGTCCACTGGGACCCAACACATTTGGGGAAGAGCATGAAGCAGACAGAAGCAGGATTATGTGAAACAAAGCCAAGGGAAATTTGTTAGGAGTCTGATTTCCAGAGCCTTGAAATCGGCAGGAATGAAGCTCTTCCTGAGCAAGCGTTAGCAAATGTATTTAGAGCTGTGGCAAGTTCACTAGCTTCCTGGTGTCCATTACCAGCAAACACAGGAAACGATTGTGTAGGATTTAGCAGAGGATTATCTTTTTGGAAAGCATTATGTGGGACATATTTTGGTAGGGAGGGAGTGTCTGGTACATGTAATTTACTGTGTTTTGTCGTGAAGAACTGGGATGAGGAGACCTGGACCAGTAGCTTCAGAACATCAATTGGGGTTTTCTTTGTCTGCCTGGAGTCCTGGTCCCTTTGCCCAAAGTCTAGGAATAAATAAGCCAAAGGATTAATTTCACTAGGCTTTGGAATCATATTCTAAAACACTAAAACCTCCCCATTTAGTAATCTGTGGAAAAGTTACCATTGCATGTATGCATGGGGCTTAAGGTTATAAAAACAGCTGACGTCAGAAAAGTATTACGTAGAGTCTTCTCCCTCATCTTCTGATTTTGGGTCAGGAGCACACCAGCCACACAAACTAAAGATTCCTGACAGTGACTAAGGATGGGGTCTTCTGGAACACAAACTGAGTGTGTGAAAGCCTTAAAAATGCAGAAAAAGGTGGGCAGCGGGGTCCGACGGTAGCAAAGCACACAGCCTCTGAATCTGGGCTCACTACTAGGAAGGAATTTGCTTGTCCTGGCAGAGAAGGTGTGTGAGGTGGGGGTTGGTGCATCTCATTAAGAGGAGGCCAGCAGCCCATTCAGACTGTGCTTGTGGCTGGCTTGGCAGGGATCGCATCCACTCTGCCAGGTGCTCATCCCTTCTTGTGTCTCACCAGGCCTGGTGGCAGCCTTCCAGTGAAAGAGTTTGGGAACACTTGCTCATCAAGCCCTTGCTGACTGCCTGGTTCTTTGCTAGGCACTGGGGATGCAAAGATGAATGAATTCAGAGGTGGTATTGCTCAGTGATTAAGATCATGGGTGCTGGAGCCACATGGCCTCGATTCTAGCAGAAGTTCTGACCTTGGGCATATTATCTGACCTCTCTATGACTCAGTTTCTTCATCTGAGAAATGGGAGTACCTTACAAGACATACCTCATCAGGAGTCTGTGAACATTAAGTAAGCTAATGTATGTAAAGCATTCAATAAGCTAATATGCACAAAGCATTTACTGTAATGCCTAACACATATAAGTGATATATACCTTTTCTGGTGCTGCTGCTATTAGTAGTTGTACTAATACAGAATGTATATTCACCAAAATCCTACTGCGTCAAGCCCTGTGCTGGTGCCAGCGAGATGGCAGTGAATGGGACATGGCCCCTGCCCTCCTGGGCTCACAGTGTTGAGGAACCAGCCACATGAATGACTGTATGGCAGAAAGTGGTATGTCCTCTGAGAAAGATTCAGGGAATTGTAGGTAGGAGAGATCAAGACCAGCCTGATGGACCAAAGAACCTTCCTGGGGGAGGGAGCACTCACTGTGATCGTGGACTTAGAAATTTAGGGAGGGACTTCTCCTGCAAAGACAGCAGCTGGTCCTGCCTGGGAGTACAGGGTGCTGCAGACAAATGATGCCCCTACTCCGAGCATCACAGGGTTCTGGGGAGAGAGAGGCAGCGGGGTCTTGAATTGATGGATTGGTAGGCAGACCCTGGAAGGTTTGGGTTGTTTTCAGAAGAGGAACAGGGAGAGCAAAGATGAAGAGGCAGGAAAGGGCAGAACACATCTGGAGAAGGGCAGGCCCCCTGGAGGATGCCACAGGGCACCCTCTGGGAGGGGCCATCAGCCAGTTTGGTTCCGGGAAGCCTGGGGAGGGCGGCTCCAGTGTGGGGCTTTTATTCACGCCAGAGAGTGGCGGGTGAATTTGATTCCACTCTGAAGATTTTTATGAGCTCATAAAAGTCTGTGTATTACGGGCTTGCAGAATAGTAGCCCAATCAACCAAGTAGTATTAACAAGGTCCAATGGAGGTGATGCCTGGGGAAGGATATGCACATCTGCCATATTTGTTCCCCTCTGTGCCTCAGCCGCCTCCAGCTCTAAGTAAAGCGGGGGGGGGGGGGGGTGCCTGGGAGGCCAGCATGCAACGTGCTGGACACTGCTGGCTGCTTGGCCTGTGTCGCTGCACCTAATCATCATCGCAGAGGCCCTGTGAGGTCTTTGCCTAGAAACTGAGAAAGCCAGGTTAGGTGGGTTCGGGACTTGAATCTCGTCCTCCAGGCCTCTGCCTCAAAGATTTAGGTTGCAAGAGAATCCAGCATACTGATCATTGTTGGACACTGGATCTTGTCCAGTTAGAAGTTAAAGATGCCCAGGGTACACACTCAGCAATCAGAATGGTTTCTGTCGTGTTAGCCGTGACAGTCACGAATTCACCTACTGTTAGGTGAGTTACAGCCGGTAGGCTGGTGAAGGGTGATTAGCCTGAGGACTTCCGTCTCCAAGCAGGCACTCTCTGAACCAAAATTTTCTGTGGTTAATACATATATGTAAATAATATTTAAAAAATCAAATGGGAAGAAGGCTGCCTAGAACCCTTTCTCTCCTCCCCACAACATGGCTGTAGAGGCTGGGGTGGTGGAAGGCCTTGGGTTTCTCTGCTGCCTTAGGCATTTATTCCCTTTCCCAGAGAGCACCAGAAAGACCCTACAATGAACCTTCCTCCTACACCCCAGACCTGTGGCCGTGGCAGGTCTGAAATACCAGAGCTGGGAGCGGCGGGTAGTGGGGTGGGAAAATAATTTATTCAGAGTGCCACCCCCCTGCCACTCCATGCCTGGAATAAGCAATGGTCTAGAACAGGCAGGATGAAGGAAGTCTGTTGTTAATACAGCGACTTTGATAGAATGGAAGGAACTCCGGGAATGGATGTGTGCATTGCCTTCAGTCCCACCTTCTCTCCTTCCTGCCATGGATGGACCTCACTTTCCTCACCCCACACCTGTAGAATAGGTGTGTCATCTACTTCTAAGCTCCTGGTTATTGTGAGGCAGTGCGTGAAAGTGTCCGGTGTGGAGCCTGGCACATATTGGATCTTCACTGACTATTTGGTTTATCTCTCTTTTTCCTGTGAGAGGGCTTATCAAAGTAGCAATGTATTTGCCTTGCCTGTCTTTTGGCTGGTTTTGTTCTAGACCAAAGCTGAGAACATTTGGTACGTGAGCTTGTTATCAGGATGGTTTCAGTGAGTTCTCCCATTAGAGTCTATATTTGCAACCTTCTTGTGCCTCTGTAAAAGGGACTTAAAAGCGTTGTTCACTGCTTCATTCAGCAGTTTGTAGAACACCACTGCCTCCACCCCGTGTGCCAGGCCCTGTGCTGGGCTGTGATAGACAGAGCTGGTGTGAGCAGGGCTCCACCTCCCTTCGGAGCTCCCAGTGGCCGGTGGGGCAGACACACATACACCAGGGTCTGTGTGGTGTGTGCTGTGTTTGATGGGGGTGCAGAGGAAGGAGTCAGGGCAGGTTCCCAAAGGCAGACTCCAGCTGCTCTTGAAGGTCAAGGTGGAGATGGCCCGATGAAGGAGGGGACGGCACGGGCAGTAGTGTTGGGTGGGGGAGAATATGACGCATTCAGGAGACTGTGAGTGGCTCTGCGAGTTTTCAGATGAGGACACCGGTGCAGTGGAAAATCAGAGGTATGCACATGATAAATGTGACCCTTGGCATTTCCCAAGACAAGTTTTCTTTTCCTCCTCATTCTCTGAACAAAGATCCCTTTCAGCCTGAATGATCCACAATTCTCCACGTCTGTGGCTCACAGCCTACAAATCAGCGTGAAGCAGACTTGGATCTCTGTCTGTTTATCTTATCTTCCTATTTATATTTGGAAGCCTGTTTCTTCATCTGTTAGAATTGCCTGCATTACCGCCCTGGAAGCATCTCTGTTTACCTTGATGTGCTGTGAGCACGATCCAGGGTTATTAATAAAACAAGACAGCTTCACAGCAGTGAGGGGCGGGGAACACATTTATGGCCAGCTGTCTCTGCCCAGGGGTCTTGGTTGCCCTAGTGAGAATGTCTGCCCTGCACAGGCACCATCTTGCTTCCAGGCCTGGGATAACGTGAGGACCCTTTTGGTCTGTATGGGAGACAATGACCTATTCCTTCTTCCCCAGGCTGTGGAACTTCCCTACCTATACACTTCAGAGGCTGCAAACCAAGCCTCATATCCTATTTGAATGATCGAGATATTTAATATAAAATCCAGGACCATTTTGTCAAAAATAAAGATATCCACCATCTCTTAGAAAGCCAGATTTGGCAACACGAGGCCCGCCTTCCTACCTGTCATCCTCCATTGGTACTGAATGGCAGCTCCCCACTGCAGAAGAGCATGAGTGCTTGAGTTTGCCATAGTCCCTACCCCTCACTGTCTTAACCACTATAAACATTTGGATTTGCCAGCCTGGACCTACCCCCTCACTGAGACCCAAAGTTCATTGCCATGCGGCAATATATAACAGATACGCAGATATTACTCATCTATATAAGTGCAGAGTGCTATCCACTAACAAGGCCCTTTCCTGTTCATCTTCTCCTCCTATCCTCCCAGCAGCCTGTGGAAGTGAGTACTATTGTTCCCATTTTACAGATGAGGAAACCAAGTGTCAGGGAAGTGAAATGATGGTCCTGTGCCATGAGTCTGGAGAGTCATTCACTTGAGAGGCAGCTCTTCACAATGGGCGGAGCACGGCTGGGGGATAGCAGGAAGCCTGCACTAGAGTCCGGTGTTAACTCTAACTGGCCAGGTCACTCTGCGTATGTCTTTGCCCCTTGGGAAGCTCCAGTTTCTTCCTCTGTAAAGTCAAGTCACTTCCATAAATCAGATATTCTTAAGCACGTGGCTGGGAAAAAAAGTGAGCATTTTCTCCTGTTGTGAGGAAGGCAATAAACCACAATAGCCTTAGAAGTCTTTGGGACCTCGTGACCAGGAGGAATCAGATATTTTTGTATCCCATTAGAGTTGTTGGCAATACCTCAAAGTGTCATTTCCACTCATTACTACTTAAAGGTTATGAGAGTTATTAGACCTGCCACTAGATCTTGTTATAAATCTTGCTTTTAAAAGGAAATAAAAATATTACTGAAATGCAAATTAATCATTTTAACATTTTGATAACCATTTTAATGTAATTGGTTTCCACTGTAATCTGTGGATTTTATGTTATGCATTTGAAAACAGTTTTCTGAGAAAGGATCTGTATGTTTCAAGAAACTGCCAAAGGGGTCTGTGAGACAAGAAGACTAAGACCCTTGTCCCAGGTGATCTCGAGGCTGCTTGAACACCTGGGACTCCAGGCTCCATGAGTGTGGGGCCCTGGGGCCACTCACTGAGCAGCCCAACCTGCATCCTGCCCACCCACCCAGCCCACTGCTTCCACACCTGCAGCAGCTTCCCGGGCAGCTGCCTGGTCCCTGCTCAGCTTAGACAATATTCAGTTACATTAGACCAACAGCTCCTGTTTTGTTTGTCGGTGGCTGAAGATGTCAGAGAAGCAGGCAGAGGGGACTTAAGCGCCCTCCACTCTGGGTTCCTGGTCCCTTGAGGAGTCCATGTTGGAGCCTGCTGTTGCACTCTGATCTTTAGGTCTCTGTACCCTCCCAGTTTCCATCCCCACCACCCTGTTCTTCTCTGCAGATCCTTGTGCATGAATCCTGGACCTGGGGGACCTGGGTGCTTCTTGTTTTTTCAGGGAAGGAATCTGAGCTGCAGAGGGGCAAAGGCTGTCCTGGGGCCCCAGAGCGTTGTCAGGGTCAGAGTAGGGTGGGAACCCGGGCCGGTCTGTTGGTTCTTCCAGAACAACTGACTGGCAGGCTGCCTCTTCCTGTGAAGGTGACTCTTCAACTAGTCCTTTCTTGCACATGATTCAGTATTTTTTTTCCTGATACCTTATCTTCTATTCTTCTCCTTCCCACCTTCCTCCCTCCCTCCTTTCTTACCCTCCTTCCTTCCTTTCTTTATCTCACTCTCTCTCACATTCATTCATTCATTCATTCATTCATCAGTTCAGGCTCTCTCCTAGGGGTCTGGTCCCTTAGGGAGCTATACTGCTGAGGTTTTAGATCCCTCCCACACATCAGAAGACGGGAGATAAATTAACTGGCTAATTCCTGAGATTTCTAGAGTAACCGTTGGAATTTACATTTCAGCTTTGACCTTGGAGACAGAGGAGAAAGGCCCAAACTTACAGTCTCATGATTTTGATTATTCTTTCATCAAATATTGATCATCAGATATTAACATGCCTATGTCAGGAACCACATAGGCTGAGCGATGGAGACAGGTACAGCAATGGACAAGATGGCACAATCCCTACCCATATGGGGCCTCTGTTCAAGACAGACATTGAACAGCTGATTCAGGCATGCTGAGTGTAACATAAGAACAGTGGATAATAGGAGGAACAGACCAACTTGAGTTAGTCAGCAAAGGCCTTTCAAAATATATGCCTTTCAAGCTAAATCCCAGAAGGTAGATAAAAATTAGCTGAGCAAGTTACAGAAATCAAGAAAGGATGTGCAAAGGCCCTGAGATGGGAGGAAATCTGTGCAGGAAATAGAAGAGAATAACGAAAGAAGCCGATGGTGAGGTTAGAGGGGTAGACAGGGCCCAGAGATGAAGATCTTATAAACCAGGGTGAGGGTTTGAATGTGTCTTGAGAACAGTGGGAAGCCACAGAAGAATTTTTAACAGAAGAAAGGCATGATCAGATATACCTTTTAAAATCATGCTTGGTGTAGAAGAAGAATCAGAGAGGGTGAGAGGTGAGGCAGGGAAACTTTCTAAGAGAAACCGTGAGAGAAGATAGTCTTTTGGACAAAGGTGGTGTCTGGTTGAGAAGGACCTGGGAGTGGGTTTGAGAGCTCTTCATGAGATGGAGGCAAACAGTGACTGATGAGCAGGAACAGTCGAGCCTAGAAAGACTCCGCCTTCCTCCTGACTCCTGAGTGTCTGTAGGTAGCAGGGCTATGACCTCACCCTGGCAGGATGTGCAGCCCCTCCTCGGCTGCCCTGTCCACGCAGGCACTCGGCTGCAGCAGCCTGGCTTCTTCATTGCTCGTACCTGAAGTTTTTTGAAAGCTGAGCAGGTACAGCCGGAAAGGTGGAGGAAGCTGCCTCCCCTGTTCCTTTAATTCGTTACAGTACTCAGGTGTCTTTATGGGCCTCAGCATGGTAAGCCCAACTTTCATGCTCCCTGCCCTCCAGGTTCACGACTCAAATAGTCACCCAAATAAATCCAGGACTATGAACTGTGCAAATTCAGGATCAAGAGCAAAAATATTTTACAACCCCAACTACACCTGCCCAGGCCAGAAAGGGCCTCTGCCGTGATGCCCCAGCAGGGTCCCGGGGGCCTTCCCCTTGTCACTCATGACTTATCTTCTGGATTGTGGGAGGGCCAGAGGGCCCCAGGGAGGAGCCGAGGTCATGGTGGGGGCATCTAGGGGTGTAGGGCAGTGACTACATAGCAGCTGGTGTGGAAGTATTTCCATATTTTAGCCACAGGCACAGCTGTCCTAGCGTGTACCTGTTGATCTAGACTGGGGGTGTGGGAAGGCTTCCTGGAGGAGGCGACATTGAGCCAAGATGGGAAAGAAGGGCCTGTGAAGCCAGGAGTGGCCACAGAAGCAGCAGCCTATGTAAATGCTCTGGAGCAGAACAGACAGTGGGGTGTTAGAGAAAATGAAAGGGCAGGGCATATGGCGAGAGGAATCAGAGCTATCGGCAGGACCAGGCTCTGCAGACACTGGAGCCAGGGGAGGGGTCATGTCTAGGGGCCTGGGATACAGGGAGTTAGTGGGGAGGCCACCACAGAGCTCAGGTGAGAGATGACTGTGGCTTGGACTGGAGCAGTGGAGGCAGAGATGGTGAGAGGTGGACCCCATCACAGAGTTGGAACCAGGAGGATCCAGTGATGGGTTAATGTGGGGGCAAAGTGAAGGGGAGGGGGTGTCAGGTGGCCTAGGCTTCTAGCTTATGCTTCTGGTGAAAGGATGAAAGGCATGTCATTCACTGAGGTGGGGGCCAGCAGAAGAGGACCCTTGGGAAGTAAAGATTGAGCTGCTGACATGTTGACTTTGAGGTTTACAGTAGCCCTGAGGGCCAAATGCATGCTCTGGTTCCTGCTCTGCCTAACTGGGGCAAATCACTTTGCCTCTCTGAGCTTTCACACCCTCAACGATAAAACTAGAGAAGTAGAATCTGCCTTACCAGGTTGTTGTAAACGTTATTATGAACATGGAGAAGAAGCACCTCCCACACTGTCAGCAGGCAGGGACCATAGGTGGCCCCTGGTGGCAGTTGACTTTAATTAAACATATATACTCAGGAATCTTCTAAGATCCCATTATGAAGAGGCACATCTGGTACATTTTCTCCTTTATGAAATAAAATCTGGAGTCTGTGACAATGACAGTGGTGGTGCTGATGATGGTGAAGACGGTGGTGGTGGTGATGAGTCTGTTTCCTCAGCTGTTTGAAACATTAAGCATCTGCCTCCATCATTTAGGGAGCAGAGAAGGATCATTGGGCATGGATTCAGATATCTGGGCTCTGTTCCTGCTTCTGCAGCCTTGGGCATGTCATATAATCTCCCTGAGTCTCAGTTTCTTCAGTTGTAAAATGGGAATGGTGATATGTACCTCCCAGATGGTTATAAAATTCAAACTAAATAACTTGGGGTAGAGTTAATGTAATACACATTGCCAGATGCATAATGGTGCTTAGGGAAAGTTACTGCTTTGCTCTTTCTTATGTGACCACGGATCTAGTGCCTTAAGGAACAAAGTAGGTAGTGACATGAGGCCCCTCCTGCCTTTGCCTCCTGTCACCTGCTCTTCGTCCCCTGTGCTCCAGCCACAGAAGGCGGCACCACTTCCTGTGCACACACCTTCCCTCAGCTTGGAATGCCCTTGTTCCACCCTTTGCCTATCAAATGCCTTCTTTGTCTCCAGGGTCCAGACATGTGCAACCATGAAGCTTTTCTGAGGCTTCCAAGGAGAATCCACAGCTCTGTCTCTTTTGTCCCTACAGCACTGTCACTTGGCCTTCCCTTAAATATATCCAGCACTCAGCTTTGGGTTACAGCATAGATCTGTGCCCTTGCTTATAAACCTCGGGGGCCCGTGATCTTGTCTTTTGCAGTTTCATACTAACTTCAAACCTGAGCACAGATCCACACACCAAAGTAACTGGACAGAATGGATTGAATGAATCTGAGTGATGGAGGCTGGGGCAGCAGCACAGGTCGCCTGTCATGGGCTCCAGGCTTGGGCTGTGAGACCACATGGGGACGGAAGGCCTGCAACCAAGGATGCATTGCCCCAGCCAAGTTGGAAAGCAACAGGTTGTTTCTGGATGGATGGTTTTGCAGCTGGTGGCAGAAAGGACCCTCCTCTGGGTGGCTCTAGAGCAGCCAGGCTGGTGACTAGGCTATTGCAGTCAGGCTACTATGAGGAGCTGGCCAGGACATGACTAGTAGCCTGAAGAATAAAGTTAGGGACCCTCCCCTTGGGCATGGATCTGCCTCTGTTCTGTGGCTCTCCCTGCCTCCACCCTTTCCCAGACTCACATCTCCCTGTCTATCTTCACGGCAGCCAGAGTGACCCATCTCAAGAACAAATCTGGCTCAATAAGTGCCCAGCTTGAACACCTCCTGATGAATGACCATTGCCAGAACATGACCCACGAGGCCTTCCAGGCCCCAGCCCTGCACCCTTCCTAGCGCCCTCCCTCTCTGGGGCTCCCCTTCTCCTTTTGCTGCTTGCACTTCTCAAAATAGGTCCACATTTCATACCTCCTGTGGTGTCTCTTTCCCTTTTGCAAACGTTGTGCTCATGAGTCTTGCTTGAAGCCTTTCTTACCCCATCCCATCCTGGGAGAACTGATCCCTTCCTGGCTGGATCCCACTGTAGATCACAGGCTCCCCCATCTTATCTGTAATAGTTTGTACCTTGCAGTGCAGGAAGCATGCCATACTGGTCACCGTTAGTAGCAGCAGCTATACAAGCAGGGAGTGCTGCTCAGGACTGACTTGCAGGCCCTGGCTAGGTGCTTGAGAAACGCTGTTCTGTAGCCTGCCCGCAACACTGCTAGAAGGTTGGGATAAGGGTCTCCATGTTGCAGGTGAGGAAGCCGAAGCTCAGGGAGGTGAAGTAACTTTCTCCATATCACACAACTCATCTGAGTCCGAGCTGGGACTTGAACATGGGTCAGGCCCATGCCTAATCTCTCCGGCTTCCTGGCCACCAATTTCCGTCTGGGTCTGACACAGAGTACACAGCCAGCAACTGTTTTTTGAATGAAAGGGTGAGCATGAAGTGGCTGGGTGCAAAAGTTGATGTTTCAAAAGAGAGCTGACTTGGTTGGTTTTTAAAAAATCAAAAATGTCTGTCTCCTGGTTCCATGGGCCTGGTTGAGAAGAAATGATGGTATCATGTAACATCTTGGATTGCTATTGGACTTTCCATGTCCCTAGATAAATAGTAAAACCATTATTATCTCTGATGCACAACACAGAAAACTAGCTCACTCTAGAAACAACAGAGGCTGGGGACACCTGTGGATGAGGCAGCTGGGATGAGGTCCCACAGGATATGCTGGTCTTTGGAAGGCCAGTTGATGCATCAGGATTGCATCTGTGAGCCTGCCAAGCCATGGAAGATTGTTAGGTTGTTTGGGCCAAGGCTCTGTGGTTAGAGTAGTTTTCTCATCCTGAATTGCTTCATGCCTAAAAGGCTTCATTTTTGTGATCTCACAGGAAAAACGAAATCTAACCAAGAAATAGTGAGTAAGGACAAAATCTATGACTCTGAAATACCCAAAAGAAAGCAAAAATAAGCATGTTTTGAGGACCTAATCAGCAGCAGAAGTTCAGGGCACAAAAATCTGAGCACCAACAGTGATGAAGTTGGAAATTACGAAGCACAGTCCTTGGGGGAGATGCCTCCCCATTCAGACATCTGGCAGCAATGCAGCCAGTTCAGCTTGGGTACAGAGTTCCCTGAAATCTGAAAAGGAGATACTTGGAGCTCGGGAAGTGTCTCTGAGCCCCAGGGTTGCTGGGACCTCAATAGCAGCAGCAGTGGGGACCTCCAGAAAGGAGGCATCTTCCATGCCTTCTCTAGTCCAACTCTGTGAGTCACTGTACTCTTCCCTTGCGGGTCCTGACCCTCTCAGGCCACGTCCATCCAGGTATAGAGGGGAACCCGGCAGAACCTCAGGTGGGGCCTGGAAGCCCAGTGCCCTTTTCCCAGCCACAGAGCACCTAGGGCTGACCCGTGGACATCCCACTATCTGCTCCCATTCCCAGAAGCACACAGCACTGGGCTTCTGCCCTGATTTTCTGTTCAGATCCATGGTTCTCACCTGGAACTGGATGATACTTTTGAACCTCAGTGAGCTCGGCTGGCTGCCTAACATCCTGCCCTCCCAAAACCATCCCAGTCATCCCTCAACCCACTCCTATATGAGTGGGCAGGCACCTATCAGTAAAAACAAATAGTCATTAGTAATAACTGAAAAATATGTTGATTCATTAGGTAATAATTATGATTCATAATTTAGTGGTTTAGAGTATGACTTACTGACTGGGTTTAGAATCCTAGCTCCATCATTTATTGTGTGACTTGGAGTGTTTTTATCAGCCAATTACTGCCTTAGTTTCTACCTAAAAAATAAGGAAAGTCAGCCCTACTGCACCAAATTGTCTATGAGGGTTAAATGAGTTAATATTTAGAAAGTGTTTGGGACAGTGCCTCATACACAGTAAGTACTATATTGTCAGCTTAATTATAATAGTGGCAGTACTAATAATACTTGGCAATATTTGTTGAGCTTTTGCTAGGCAACACGCACACGAGCACTGCAGTGGCCTATGCTGTGGGTGGTTTTACTGTGCCCACATTTGAGGTGAAACACGGAGGCGTAGGGAAGTTCAGTATGCCACCCAAGGTCACCAAGCTGGGAGGTGACTGAGCCAGGGGTCAAAGCCAGACTCTTTGATTCCAGACCAAAGCCCCATAACAGCATTTAACAAAGACTTATTGGACCCAGGAAGTATCCCAGTCTCTTGGATACTCTCCCTTGGATCTTTAGATGGAGAAGGACAATTCCATAGAGAGGAAAATTCAAAGAAAAGGAATCTTGAAGCAGCAGCTGGAGGATTGGCCAGGAATGAGGCTTCAGATGTGGACAAGACCAAAACTATTTATAGCATCTTGGTCTTGCCTTTCCTACTGAAACCCAGTGTCTTCCAGGGCAGGAGAGAAGCTTTTATTCTTCTCCTGAGCCTTCCTGAATAGGCCCCAGCAAGTCCCTCACCAATTCCTCATCTGCAGATCTGCCTGCCCTAGTATGTCAATGACCAGAGCTGACCAAAGTGAGCCCGTGGACACTTTATATGCAGTTGACTGTCATGCCCAAGGCAGCACCTCCTGATTGACTCAGAGTCCAAATTAAGCCAAGAAAATAGTGGCTCCATAACCTATTCTAATCAGCTTCCATCCTGAAGACCCTTTAGGAGATGGGAGAGGAGTGCAGTTTCACTAAATTTGGTGCCCCGCAGGCTAAGATGAGGACAAGATAGACTCAGGGAGCAGAGATGGAGCTGCAGGAGAGCTGCGGTTCTCTGACCCACCTACAACATGTTTTTTTGTTTTTCTGTTTTTTTAATTCAGTAAAATAACATAACCTAAGAGAAAATATTCATAAATGTAGGTATCGATCTATAGAGTCAGATTAGATATAATTACCATATAATTTGACTTCAAATGAAGTCCGTTTAAAAGACAGTCATGAGTGTGGGCAAAACACAGGGTAGAGAGGAGAGGGGGGAGATACAGAGAAGCACAACACATGGACCTTGCTCTCCGGATGCCTCCACCTAGTGATTTACGGTTGCCAAAGCCGAGGCTTCATATTTTTTACATGGAAAATGATGTGACAGTACATCACGATTAAGCTTAATTAAACCATAAACTGTGCCCTTGAAAGAAGGCCTGGTTTTTCACCTTTTCTGCTCTCTGTAGAAAGACCCACATTAATTTATTCATAAAACTTGGAGAGGATTGCTTGGTCCTTGGAATAGACAAGTTATTTGATTTTTTTTTTTAATTTAGTTCAGGGAGGATTTGTTGAGAGCCTACTGTGTGCTTAGGTGCCATGCTGAGTCCTGAGTAGACAGCGCTGGCCAGAAAGCTGCGGGCTCTGCCTTCATGGGGCTTGCGGTGTGGGACTCACTCAAGGAGCTGTACCAGGCAGCACTTAGTGACAGCTGTGGGATGTGCCAGTAAACAGCCACAGGAGCTCACTGTGACTGGGTGTTCAGAGCTTCTCTGAGGAGATTGTATTTAAGCTGAGAGGCCTCAAGGATACGTCTGGATTGGCTAGCAAAGGGTCACAGGGGTACGTTCTGGACTTGAAATTTGATCTTTAATGGAATAGGAAGCTGTCAGAGGAGATAACTGATTTGAATTGAAAAAAAACTCCCTCTAACTCCTGGATGGTGAGAGAATGATAGTAGAGGTTATGCAGTTAGAAGGCTACTGCAGAAGTAAGGTGAAAGGTGATGGGGACACTGGAGAGGGAGAGAAACAAGCTGATTTAAAGCCTCCTTAGGCAGTAGGACAGGCAGGACTTCGTGAGTGCACAGCGTGTAGAATGACGTGCGGGGAGGTATCATGGGCTCCGGATTTCTGGTGGTGCCATTTACTATGATCGATCATGCTAAAAGAAGGCAAAAAATAATAATCAAGGCAAGAGACAAATGGCAAACTCTTATATACCAAACAAGAAAGATTAACGCCCAACCAAGAAATGGGGAAAGGCCAGTGAGCATGGAATTTTCAAAAGAAGAAGTACATATGTCCAAGAAAGACAAAAAAAGATGTTCAGCTGAGATTCAGAAGTTGCAGATTAAAGAATCTAGGCTCCATTTACTTAGCATATTGGTGAAGATAAGAAAGCACGCTGAGGCCTGCTGTCGATGAGAACGTGGGGAATTGGCATGCATATGTGCACCTGGTGGGAATTGAATGTCTTTTGTGGGGGCAGTTACACATTTTTAAGAATATTAAGCAATATAGTCTAAGTACACAATCAAACAGCCACACAAGGATATATGTACAAAACTATTAGAGTACTTTCACTAATGAAAATGGGAAATAACCTATATGTTCATCAGTGGAAGAATGTACTTTTATGTAATCATTTAAAAATAGATTAAAATTAGTGTCTATAGTATGATTCCATTTTGTAATGTGTCTGTGAATGTCTGTGTGTGGGGGTAGTATACAAAAAGGTTTAGAAGGAAATCTATCTAAAACCATAGTGCACATGGAAGATGAGTTTTTATTGTATTTAATGTATTTGGGTAACCAGAAAACATAATAGCTTAAAAAAAGAGAAAACAATAATGCAGTATAACACAGACAGTGATTGAAGTGTTACTGCAAGGGAACCCAAGGGAGGGAGCCACTGATTCTCACTCAGGTGAGTGGGAGAAGGCTTCATGGGAGGGGTGTCATTGGAGAAAGCATGAATAATCAGGGTTATAGTTGTTTGTTTTCCTGTTCTGCATAGCTCTGTAGCTCATATTCACAAGAAATGAGGAGCTCTACAGAGAAAGCCAGAGCTGTTTCTGTGGGCCTTTCAGTCTATTTGCTCTCTGGTCATAAAAAATTCATGCCAATTAATTTAAAACCAGATGACAGGAAATGGAAGCTTAGAGCTCTAGAAAGACACTCAACAACAGCTCCAATCAGTGTGTAACACGGTCACGTTACTATTTTGCCCACTTCCCTGACTCGGTTGGGATTTTATATTCATTTACAGAGGTAATAGCATTCTTGGATATTATGTTATCAGCCCTTTCTAGTTCGTTGGTTACTATCTTGGATCTTTGAATAAAGAATCACTTGCACTTCACGTTTTCTATACTTGGCTTTAGAAATTATGCAGCTTCTTACCAGAGTGCCCTTTGGGGAACTGAAATATGCCTCGATAGGATCTAGTCGTGACTTTATGGAAAAGTGGTCAACCTAACAGAACAGGATGACCCTTTCTTGATTTGGAAACAGAACTTAATTGGTGGCCTGATGCCAACAGAATTGTCAACTTGGATCTGAGGAGGGGCAGAAAGGAAACTGAACATACTCACGAAGCTCTGGGTCAGAGGTGGGCATATGGGGGCCCAAGCCCCAGTTCCTTCAGTTACTGGCTATGTGGTCCCAGGCCACTTTCTTGACATTCAGTAAGCCTTAGGTGTTTTTACTGTTTCAGCTTTCTAATGTGACAGACCTAGGTTGCAAGTTCTGGTGGCAACACAGTGTGGAATCTTGGCCTTCCCAGGAGAAAGTTAGGGGCACAGCTGGGTGCTATAAGGGTAGTATATGGATGAATATTGCCACTGTCAAAAAACTATTTATTTTAATAATATTATTAGATGTTAGAAATTTGTATATATATATATGTGTGTATGTGTATGTATAAAACTATACATGCACTTCACACCTATGACTTCACAGATATTTTTATATAGAATGGTGGTACTTAAAAATTCCTTTAAATTGTTAGCAATCTTTTTGCAGTTATAGTATCCATCTTACTTGAAAGTTGACTTTCATTGGGCCATAGAGAGAAGGGACAGAAATAAACACTTGCACAAACTTAAAAAAAATCCATTAAAAATGAAGTTAAGCAGAAATGTGAATTGATTTGGAAACATTAAAATTGGTAAATGATAGTAGAGGTAAGACATTGATATGGTGAAAACTGTGAAAACGGTATCTGAATGAGCACAGTGGGCCTCAGAGGGATCACCGAACCCCATGCGTTGTCGTTTTCTTATCTATAAAGTTCCCAGGGTGGTTCAGAGGATCATGAGGTTATTAGTAGTAATTTTATCATTAGTCTGTCAGTATTACCAATTGTTATAGATATTATTGGCTTAATAGTTGTCACATAGTAGGGACTCAAATATATGAGTTTCCTTCCCTTTCCCCTCTTCTTTTTTGAGAGTTGAAAGTGATTTCTGAAATCAGCCAGTCTTGTTTCCTTATTTTCCAGAGGAGATAACTGAACCCAGATTGGGAACAATTAGCCGAGGGCTCCTAGTTCCTGTGCTCCTCACACTGCTAGGCTCAGGGGTGCACAGTGGCTGCCAGAGACCTGGCCACAGTCCTTACAAGTCTCGGGGAAACTGACAAATGCTTGGGAACGAAAAAGAGTTAATAACGTGGGCAATAGTCATGGTCTAACACTGGGGGTCAGGGTGGGTGGGAAATCATGGTCTGCGTGTGATTTCCAGTATAGCACATCTTTATAGTCCTGCTCTGCAAAATGGTAAACTCTGTGTGTAGAAGAAAAAAAAAATTAGAAAAATACCCCCAAATATTGGAAGGGAGTATGTTGAGGTAGTGGCCTTTTTTGGGGTTTGTGTGTTTTTTGGCTCTATTTCTCCTTGTATTTTCATGGTCTTTTGCATTTTTACATCTGTGAAAAATAAAAGTAAGTGTCAAAATGATTGGAAGCCTGCATTTTCTGTACTGAGAGATCATCACTGGTGCTCTGCTTGGTACATAATTACTAATTATCAACTTCAGTTTAAAAATAATTCCCTTCCAGCTCCTGATCACTAGCAATTTCTCCAGTTTACATGGGCTCATGAGTCGTTGGTAACCAACAGAAGGTATAAAACCTGCGGTGCATTTCGGTCCTGTGGTTCGCAAGGGATTAATTGTGATTGTCTTCTTGTTTTGCAGATGAAAAGGCTGAGAATCAGAGAGGGCTAGTGATCTCCTGGACACTTGTTCAGTAGGTAAGTGATAATGCTGACAGTGAGCCTGAAACACAATACTCATCTCATCTCCATGACTGGAGCTCTGTAGGCTCATTGTCCCAATCTTGTGACTTTTCTGACTCAGGCAGTTCAAGCCAGGAAATAAGATGGGTTGGTTTGAAGCATTTGGATATTATTTGCACTGATGGTTTCTGTCTCTTCTCACTGTCGGGTTGGAAGGTTTCACAGGCGAGTTTGTGAAGGCCTCCTAGGCACTGGCTGGCCCACAGTGGATCTTTCTCTAGGAACGGCAGGGTCATTAAGACCTAGCCTGTGCTGGAGCTAGTGGACATCACTGACCCTTCAAGTGATCCAGTGGTTTGGTGCATCAAGAGCAGAGAGCCCCGGACTAGGGTTTCAGGGGATCTGGGTTTGAGTTCTACCGTTAAACTGCTCTGTGACCTTGAGCAAGCCCCTTAATTCATGGATTCACTCATTTTTCGTTCCTTATTTCAAACTGTTTTTCCCCTACAGTATTTGGTGCCAAAAGATGAATACAACACAGTCTTTGCCCTTGAGGTACTCACAGCCCAATTTATAAGTTCTCCATGTCCTCATTACTGTCTTACCATGAGAATTTCCAACATCTGCTTTGGAGTTTACAGTCTGTAGGGCATTTTGTGATCTTCCCCAAAACTCCATAAGCTGTAAGAAGTTGTTAATGCCATTTTGCCAAGGAGAAAACTATGGCTCAGAGAGTTGGCCAAGGCCATATAGTCAGAGTTAGAGCTGACTTTGAAACCAGACATACTAGCTGCAAAGCATGCATTTCTGATAACAACAAACTGTTCTGTCAGATGGTTTTAGTGCTTGAGCGGGCAGTTTTGAACCCTACCCCTGAGCAGGGCGTAAAATATCAGGCAGATGAGCATCAGGAGGGATTCCGTGCTGGTAGAAGGATGCTTTTCTGTAAGAGGTACTTTCCTGTGTCTAGCTGATCATTCCAGAAAGCAATGCCTGCTGTAGCTGTGAGCAAAGGCAGCCTTGGGCTCTGGACAAGCTGAATACTGAGGAAAACATGCCCCAGGCCCCTCCTCCAGCTGCCTGGAGTCAGCCTATCTGAGAGGATCTGCTCTTTTCAGAACACTGCTGCTTTTCACCAAAGCTTAAGGACCCCAGTAGCCTCTGCGTCTCTAGATGTGCCTGGCCTCAGGCATGACATGGCAAATGATTCGGATTAGAGGCTGTGCTGTTTGTTTGAGGCTCAAAGTTGATGACAACTTCTTGAGCATGACTCCCTCAAAGTTTGCAATTTCAAAGGGTGAATAACCTCAGCAGTTGGGCCTGATCTTTCCGTTTTACAGAAAAATGTGTGCATGTGTATGCTGTGAATTGTGGCCATCCTTGATGAGATATACATGACTGGTGATATATGGCATGTGTGGGACTTGTGGGGAATGTGTGTGTGTGTGTACATGTGTTTAATCTCTAGGAAGCATTTGTTATGAAAAAAAAAGAAAACATGGGTGTAATTTTTCAACAGGACCCAGAAATGGGCTTTTAATAAGCACTATTAAACTCTTTGATTACAAGGGGGAGGCTGGCCATTCTTTCATCCTGGCTTGGATCATAGCTCTCCCTTGCCCTGCTTGGAGGTCAGATAAAAACTGCTACTTGTATTAGTCTCTCCTAAGCCCGTCTCCCCCTTGATGCCCCTTCCCCTGCGTTTGTCTGATCTCTCCACTTAGACCCACACAGACAGGGCTGGTGTCAAGACTGACAGATGATACCTGCGGATGCACCTGGAATCTGAGCGTCCTGTGCCCTGTGCTGCCTCAGCAGGAAACTTTAGGGTCTTTGTTTAAGAGGTGCTCTGAGCCAGGAGAGATCCGGGGCTCCTTCCTTTCCCTGAGAGTCACTTACAGCCACTGACACCCAGCAGGACTATGGATGTGCAAACCCTCTCCTTTAGGGATTGTGTTTCCCCTTGTCTGATGCGGGAGGAGGAGAAGCTCCGTTGAAAGGCAGGTTTCACTCCAGACTGAAAGCATTCTGCCAGGTCTCCTGAGGAAGCTGGTTCCCAGAGTGATTATCTTTCCTGAGCCAAGAGCGAGGCGCTCTGTGACAGGAAGCTAGGCAGGCTTAGCAACAGGCTTATCAGGCCGTGCTACAAGGATGTTCATGCATGTAAACAGGTCTGGGTTTGTGTGGTTTTGTCCCTGTCTGTGCACTCAGTCAGTTCTGGGGCTGGTGTGTTCTGGTTTGTACAACTCCTTCTCAGAGGTAATGCACTCCGTGAAATGTGGAATGCTGCCTACATGGGGGTCCCTGGCATGGGGCTGAGTGTGCAGGAGGAGGTGGCCAGTGTTTGTGTACATAGAAGCCACTGGCTCCAGGCAGCAGAGTGCCCCAGGTGGGGTGCTCAGCCTTGTATAATACAACAGGCTGCATTTGAGTCCTAGCTTGGCCTCTCAGTGCACTGATCTAGTCAGTTTCTCTGTGCCATGGTCCTGGAGGGCCTGACCTATTTGGAACACACTGCCTAGTTCGTGCCAGCAACTCCATTGGAGTGGCCAGCTTCTGGTCCCTGTGGCTCCAGTAATTGCCTTCAGACTGGCTACAAACCAGATAAGCCACTGAGCATCACAGTCCTGCTACATATCCCAGGTAGACACGCTACCTTGACCTTGAAATCTCCCCAGACAGACCCTTCAGGGCTGGCACAAGAGCCATCCAGTGTCAGCTCTCCAATTACCCTTAGTCGCTGTTTCAGAAGGCATTTATTAAGCACATACCATGTGCAAGGCACTGTGGTAACATCGTAGGTATATTTTTTTTTCTAATTTTCACATCCATTTTCCAGATGAGATAACTAAGTTTCAAAGAAGGTAACATACCCAAAAGTATATAAGTATTTGGTGATAATGCTGGGATGAGAAAGCTTACACTCTTGACTTATATGCAGCGTGTAGCACACATGGCTAGTGAAGAATGGTTACCACTTAATACTTACAGTTCTTTTAAAACTAATCATTGCTAGAGCACTTACCATACTGCATCCTGATGGTTGGTCCTTCTGTTGTTGTCTCCCACTGGACAGTGAGGTTCTAGAAAGCAGGAACTGGAAGCCCCAGCATCTAGTATTATGCAGGGTTTATAGCAACTGATCAAGCCATTAATAATGGCAAATCTTACTTACCAATGCCTGTGTGCTAGGCAAAGTAAAATAGATACCATTATTATAACCATTTTAAACTAAAGAAAACGAGCTTGAGAAGTTTGGGTAACTTTCCCAGGTTACCCAGATCTTCAGTGGCAGAGTGGGGAATGGGGGCTTGGCTGGCTGACCTACGAGCTTGGTGCTCAGCTGCAGTCTTGCCTCACCAGACACCCTGGCCTCTGTGGATGCCCCAGTGTACACATGGCCACAGCCGAGTGAATTCCTATGAAGCTGTCGCTCAAATCCAGTGCCGGCTTATCTAGGGCTGTATGAGGTTTCCATCCAGAAGGGATGAAGCTGGTGAAGGCTGGGAAGCCAGTCATGTATAAGACAAAATGAAGAGCCATTAATAAGACTGACAACAAAACAGTGTCCTTCCTGGAAAGTAGATCTGATTTATAAGACATAAGTGAGGACACAGTCAACATCAAGAGGCATGGAGATAGTGTGCTCCGTGGAGAACAGTGAAGTGCTTCCGTAGTATTTCTGGGGGTATTTCTTAGGCCTGGCAAGTATGCTGCTGCAGACTCACTGGGGATGAGGCCGGGTGGGAGGAAAGGTCCTGGTGCACTGCTGTCAATGGAGGGCCTTTCCTTCTAGGACCATTCCCAAAAGACCCAGAGACCAATGACTTATTTCATCATGTGGAGCTGCATCTTATGCAAGCCAAAGAAATGGTACTCCACCTTCACTGCCACAAGATAATTGACCCCTTGTGGCTGTGTCCGCAGGACAGCAGGAGCATGTGCTTTTAGTAACAGTTAAGCAGCAGGGAGGCAGATGTGAGCTGGGAAAGAGCCGGGCTTTGAATGGCTCTGGGCGGGACAAGGATTGCAACTACTGACTCCTGAGGGCTCACTTTGCTTGAGTCCAGGTTCTGTTCTGTGCCCCGGGAACTCCAGTGAGGTGTGGGGGTGCCCTCTTCTAAATGCTAGAACAGAAACAACTGCTTCGGGAGACCAGAAATGAGCACTTCTTGGCCAAGAGAAAACTCAGAGGAACGACAGCATGCTGGCATATCAGCTAGAGCCTTTGTGGACGTGTCTTTGGGTGGGCTCAGGGCTTTGCTGTTCTGGGGGCTGGCCCTCGCACCCCAAAGGCAGGGCAATACTGTGCCTTCATGCAGGACTCTGAAGTCACTTACTCGTTCTCCCACAGCAGTGGCTTTTAAACTGCGCTCTGCAGAGCCCTCAGGGTTTAGTGACAGCCTACCTGGGACTTCCTTTGGAGATGGGCAGACAATTCTCTATTGGCTCTGGGGCTCCCACCTTACTGATCCTCTTTCTGTTTGGGTGGGATGTACTCCCATGACCATGCTGTTCGTTGGCAGCCGACTTCTGTTCTCATCGGCCGTGGTGTGTGTTCTGATTGGTTGCTGTCTGTGCCATACCAGTTGTTAAATATTTTCACTTTCTCTCCTGCTTGTAAGTCTGCCTTATACAGAGCCAGGGCACCCATACTAGCTGCATCCTAATAGAGGTGCCTCACCCAGGCAACCAGCCTGCAAACCAGTGTGGAGAACCAACGTGGTTTTGGCATCTTGGAGAAGTGCTGGCTGTGCTTTCTCAAACATTCTAGGGCCGCAGAGTCGCCTGAATGTCACCAGCCCACACAGCTGTGTGGGGGCTTGGCAATCTGCCTGTCCTTCCCAGTGCCACCAAACCAGGAGCCCTGATCTCCTGCAGAGGCCGACCTGGGAGCAGGAGTTGGTCTTTTCTGCCCCAGCGCCTGGCATGTCTCTATGGCATTAGGTACATGCTTCATTGCGTGCTCGGAGGTATGATTCCCAATTCACTCAGCTATGCCTTTAGGAAAACAAAGCCCTCAAATGACCAGGATATGCTAGCTGTTCTGGTAGAATTCCTCATGTGTGTTCTTTCCTTCCCCCTTTCTCTTAAAGAAAAAGGGAAAAGGAATGGCAGAAGTAACATTACATAAAGGAAAGTACGTGTACTTGGGACTCAGGCAGACTGTAGGATTTATATGCAGGCTCTACTCCTCAGGTTTGACCTGGGGGAAATGGCTCAGTCTTCTGGCCTCAGTTTCCAAGGTCACACAAATAAATGGCAGAACCCCTGCTCAAACCCAGGGGGTCTTTGCAGAGCCCTCCCTCCAAGCCTCTCCAGCTCTATCTCAAGGCTGTTTAAGGACTGAGTGATCCCTGAGAAATGTGGCTGGAGCTGAGGGTGCTCTTCCTACAAGCTAATTCTCTCCTACTCTTGTTATGTGTCTAACGGAAATAGAAAAAAACTTCCATTTACTGAGTACCACCATGTGTTGGGTACTACATTATGTGCTTTGCATTCAGTATCTCATTTATATGTCACAATTTCCCTTTTACTATATTTTGACTCTGTAGCTGAAGAGACAACAGAATGAGCAGCCTTGTGAGGTAGTGAGCTACCCATCAAGGGAATGTTCCTAACAGGAAGAGGATGGCTCCTTGTTGGCCTGTAGCCCTGGAAGGCTAAATCATCTCCCAGAGTCCATGGTACTCTTCAGCCCTTGGCCCAGGATTGGAACACTACCAAGTTCCCAGGACTTGGCCAAAGTAGAAAGGGGGTGCTGAAGGAGATCCTCTGAGATAATTCCAGTGTTTTAGTGTTTTCTAGAAATCATGCACTGACCGTGAGCAAGCGGCAGAAGCCAGCTCGGTGCTTTCTGCCCACAGCTGGAATCTACATGTTCAGGAATCAAGACACCCAGCTGCTAGTCTAGGTTTTGCCATTGGTTGGGAAATCATTTAACTTCTCTGTACATTTTGTTTAAAGGAAATAATAATAACTTAAAAGGGTTGCTGTGTCTGTAACATATATATATAGGTTGAAAGCATCATGCCAGGGGGAGTCATTAGCCTATATTGTTCCTCCTCCTGGTGACATCTTCAGTCTATAAAGATTCAAAAAAACGAGTCAGGGACAAATGCTATCTCCTCTAGAGTTAGGGGCTGGAGAAGGAGTGACTGAAAATGAGAGGAATAGGGCTAACTCATCCTTTTTAGATTAGAGAGCCTCCAAGCCTAAACCAGGAAGTTATCTCTACATAGGCAAGAGAAGAAAGAATGAAGAACTGATCTTTGAGTTTCCTTGCAGACAAGGGAAAAAGGGAGAGCTGATGGATTTACATGTTCCCACTGGCTAACATGGAGTCTTTGTTGAGGAGTAAGTAAACACAGATGGCAAGCTATTAGCTAACACAGAGAGGTATAGTTTATGCAGGAATGGCAGATTCATGATGTATTAGGTAGGGTTCCAAGGACAGAACACGGGACAGAGATTTGCATGCAGAAAGTTTATTGGGCTTGCCCTCAAAATCAACATCAGTAAGGGAGTAAAAGAAGTACTGTTGGATCAAGAGGGAGTTGGACAGGAATGCATTCACAACGGGGGCATCAGGTGACCCCCTAGGGTTTGCTGGAGCTGGGATAGCTCCTCAGATACCCCTCAGAGGGTCAAGGGGAGGTGGTCTTGCTGCCCTCTGCAGCAATAGCTATGGACTCCCCCTGGGCAAGGCAGCCTCCTTGGCTGAGGGCCATTCCTGGAGAGTGACGTAACTGAGAGCACAGTCGCCACAGCTGGAGGAATGAGTGCCTCAGTCCCAAAGGGCTTGTCTGGGCAGCACGTTATAGCACGCACGACACGTGGCATGCAGGCTGCCTTTCTTCCCTTACATCTCACTGCAGACATCACTAATTGCAGCAGCTTTTACCACTGTGTTCAGATCAAGGCTCAGGATTCTTTCAAATACAGATGAGCATTATCAATCAGTTGGAATTGGCTCGTGAGGAGGGAGCCATTGCTACCTTTGGCCTCTTCGTCTGTAGGAGACATTTACTGATGGTGTAATAATAAGTCTCCCGTGTTATGATTGCTCTTTCAAGATCGAATCGTTGGCAAACCTTAGACAATTTCTCTGACATGTCTAATGGAAAATGTGATTTTCTTATATTTTTCCTTACTAACCCTTCTGACCACATCCCATTTGAGCTCTGTCTCATTTTCCTTTTACCCTACTGAATGAGGTTTTCCCCATGATTCATCTCCTTTCCCTCTCTCTGTGTCTCTTTTAACCACACACTCTCTCGTCCTCTCATCTATCCTTACATCAGCCATCAGCCCACCTTCATAGCATCTGTGTCTAGCCAAGGAAGGAAAGGATGCTTAGGGACTCTCTGAAGACGAGGCGTCAGGCAGGAGATGGTGCTGGGCTTTATATCTCAGCTCTATTGGCTCCCAAAGTCTGTGTGCCTTCTTCTGTACCTTTGAGATATGTGTTGGGTTGGTATCTTGATGACTCCAGGTTCTTACTGAGTCTTACATGGCTGAGAACAATAAACTTTGGTGGTTAATCCCAGAGGTCATCGTGTATCACTGCAGAGTGTTGGTGGCACCCCACCCTGCTGGGCAGTTTGGAAAGCCTTCTTCTCTCCCTGAACAAGGTAGTTATAGAGTGCTTGGTGCAGCTTGTTTCTTGGGCCTACCAGCTACAAATTTCATTTAATTCCAGAGCAACTCCAATAACAAAGGGCCTT
Organism: Manis pentadactyla; assembly: GCF_030020395.1. Lineage (NCBI taxonomy): Eukaryota > Metazoa > Chordata > Mammalia > Pholidota > Manidae > Manis > Manis pentadactyla. Next base: position 35,485,583 of record NC_080027.1, read on the forward strand.
CAGGATCACAAACTCACTGCCAGGGTCTATGGAATGGAACAGACACTGAAGCCAACGAATGGACTTGTGACAGCTCTTGATAAATGAGACTTTGGACAGGCCAACTGGCCAACCACCAACAGCTTGGCGGCATCACTGAGGGACCACCCAAGTCTCTGTGCTGAATGCCAGTGCTCTGATCCTTCATACTTCTTTTTCAAGGAAGATGCATTTGGTAAAGGGAGGTCTTTTGCTGTGAGGTGAAGGCCAGTTCCATCAAAATCAAGGGTCAGTTGGCTGTTACTAGAGAAGACCTATAGAGGCCCCTATTCTGTGTGAGATACAAAGCTATGCCCTTTGTGTAGGGAATACAAAAATAACACCAGTGTCCCAACCTCTCACCCATGAAATGTGGGCTGGTGTTTTTTTTAGTGCTGTATAAATGGAAAACATGGGCCTGACTGCCTTCTGATGCTGTAGGCTTCTGAGCTCTTATAGTCTGTTGATTTTGCCCTCTGCCTTTGAGACCAAGACTTCTTTGCAAGGGGTGGGGGGCAGTGTTCAGAATACTCACAGTGAGTGGAAAGAGGCTGATTTGATACTCGCTCCTCTCTCTGATACAGGCTTTCTGTATGACCTCAGGCAGGGCATGTGACCTCTCTCACCTCAGTGTTACCTCACTGTCTGTGCAGAAAGGGTCTACTGTAATGGCTCAAGTGCCTGCTCTTATGTAATGCCCTGTTCATAGTAGATGCTCTGTAAGTGATACCATGTTTGGCTTCCCTACCCCCAACTCATTACTTAGTGAGAGAGAGCAGTGGAGAAGAATTTACTAGACATTGCTGACATATAGAGCATGAATGTTTCCCCAGGAAATGCTTTAAATCTTTGTTGGATGAATGGGTTCTGGGGTGACCATCTGGCATGCTTTCTCATGGGACCCCAAAGGGGACAGGATACATGTGCAATACCTCCTACCAACCCTGACTTGGCTAGAACTCCTCTTGATTTTCTGATTCTTCACCACCATCCCCTGCCAACAATCCACCCCAGCCTGCCGCCGCCTCACCACACACACGCTCGTACTCCTTCCTAGTGGGATGTGGCCAAGATTGCTCAGAAGAACAGATGTCTATGGCAGAATAGAAAGGGGCCTGCACCATGAGCTTTGTGAAAACAGAACACTCTCTTGACCTCTCTAAGACGTAGTCTTCTCATTAATAAACTAGGATAATAATACTTTCCTCACTGACGTTGTCTGAGGATCACACACTATAGAACAAACATGGAGTTTGTGGTTATGGATGCTATCTTCTGGGAGTTTTCATCTCTTGGTCTGCCCCCTTCACCAATAGCTTCCAACACAAATTCCCAAATGTATTCACAAATTCACAAATTCCCACAGTCCCACCAGCAATATATGAAGTTACCAGTTTTTCCACATCCTTTCCAACATTTTATTGTCTCTCTCTCTCTTAACCATTTTTCTGGGTTTTGAAGTAGTATCTCATTGTGGCTTTGATTTAGATTTCCCTAATAACTAATGATGTTTAGCATCTTTACATGTCCCTATTAACCATTTTATATCTTCTTCACAGAAATGTCTATTCAAGTCCTTTGCCTATTGATTAGTTAGATTTTTTTTCTTTTTATTGTTGAGTTCTTTATTCATGTGGGCTACATGTCACTTATCTGATATATGACCTGCAAATATTTTCCTATTTATTGGTTTTCTTTTCACTTTCTTTATCACGTTCTTTGACGCAGAAAAGTTTGAATTTTGATGAAGTCCAGTTTATTATTTTTTTCTTTTGTCACTTGTGCTTTGGGTAGCAAATCTAAGAAATCACTGCTTAACCCCGAGTCGTGGAGACTTAAGCCAATGATTTCTTCTAGAGTTTTATAGTTTTAGTTTCTACATGTAAATCTATGACCTTTGTATCTTGTGTGAGGTATGAGACCAGTTTTATTCTTTTACGGGTACATATCTAGTTATCCTACCACTGTTTTTTGAAAAGACTGTTTTTTTCCCCACTGAATTGTCTTGGTGCTCTTGTCAAAAAGTAATTGATCAAAAATGTGAAGATTTGTTTATGGACTCTCACCTCTGTTCCATTGATCTATATGTCTGTCCTGATGCCAGTGTCACCTTGTTTTGGTTATTGTAGCTTCATAGTAAGTTTTGAAATTGAGAAGTACTGGTCCTCCAACTTTGTTTTTTCAAGAATGTTCTGGGTATTCTGTATCTCATGCATTTGCATATGAATTTTAGGATCCACTTATCAATTTCTAAAAAAAAAAAAGAAAGAAAGAAAAACCCAGCTGGGATTTCAAATGAGCATGCGTTGAATCTGTAAATTGGGGAGTATTGACATCTAAACAATATTAAAGTCTTCTTATCCATAAATATGGAATGCCTTTCCCTTTCTATGATATTTCATAATATTTAATATTATATATATAAAACATATAAAGAAGGCTTGCACTTATAAAGACGCCTTGCACTTCTTAAAATTCCTAAATATTTTATTCTTTTTGATGCTATCATTAATAGAATTGTTTTCTTGATTTTATTGTTGGATCGCTCATTGCCAGTATATGGAAAATGAATTTTGTACATTGGTCTCATATCCTACAAATTTGCCGAACTTGTTTATTAGTTCTAATAGTTTTTCACTGGGATTTTCTGTATAAAAGATCTTGTTATCTGTGAGTAGAAATAGTTCTGTTTCTTCCTTTCCCTAATGTGGATGCTGTTCTTCTTTTTCTTGACTAATTCTCCTGGTTAGAACCTCCAGTACAATGTTGAATAGAAGTATTAAGAGCATACCTTGTCTTGTTTGTAATTTTAGTGGGTAAGTTTTCATTCATTGATCCATCATCAAGTTTGATGTTAGCTGTGAGTTTTTCCAAAGATGATCTTTATCAAGTTGAGGATTCTTTTATTCATAGTTTGTTAAATATTTTTATCATGACAAGGTATTTAATTTTGTCAAATGCTTTTCTGTGTCTATTGGCAGGATCACAAGGTTTTTCTCCTTTATTATTTTAATATAGTATATTATATTGATTGATTTTTGTGTTAAACCAACCTTGCATTCCTGGGAAAAACCCCACTTGAACATGGTATATAATCCTTTTTATATTTCCTGGGTTCAATTTAATATTTTCTTGAGGGTTTTTTTGTTTCTGTATTTATAGGGGATACTGATCTGTAGTTTTTTTTGTTCTCTTTCTTGTGACATCTTTGGCTAGTTTTGGTGTCAGGGTAATGCTGGCATCATAAAATGAGATGGGAAGGTTCCCTTCCTTTTCTATTTTTTTGTAAGAATTTGTGAAGTATTTGTGTTAATCGTACCATCTTTTGTGGGGGAGGGGCTTTAAAAAGTTGTGATGAGGGTAAAGCATATGACAGCTAATAATTATGTCTTATTGTATACTTTTGTTAAATGATTCTATAAACCCAGGAACTTGACATTAGATTGAAACCTGAAAATTTCCCTGTACATAGAACAGTGAATCCTCTACCATTGTGCCAGGAAATACAATACTGAGAACTTGGGGTAGATATGCAAACATGGTTCCTGCCTTTTTTTTACAGTTTTAAACATTTCAACACAAATGCCTCAATGAATGCTCCATTGAAGCAAAACTTTCTCCTCCAAAACAGGTAATAGATTGGCCTCTTGACCACATGCTGAGTAAGAACAATGCTTACACCATTATCTCCCCTGGAACTCATCCTTGTTCTAGTAGAATATCAAAATATCCACAAGTATTAATAGCTCAGCATCCAGGTTAACCAAAGAGCTGAGTGTTTGTTTTTGTTTCTTTTTAACATGTAAAAATGTGGAAAGACTATTCTGACTTAAATTGCTTGGAACAAGAAACAAGAATTTAAGATTGTAACCTGAAGTGTAGAATTTCACCACATTACAGTACAGGTAATGATGGCGCTCAATCCCTGAATATTTCTAAAGGAGAGAGGCTTTCAGTTGTGGTCATTCACTCTTCCTTTAGTCACTTCATTAATTCATTCAGCAATTACATCTTAAGCTCCTTTTCTATGCCAGGCCCTGTACTGAAGTGTCAGGTCACAGATAGTGTTCCATTTCAGTCTCTAACCCTGAGGAGCTCCCAGTCTAGTGGGGAATTATCAGACTCTACAACGACAATTACTACCAAGCATGATCATGGCCATAATACAGGCAAAGAAGGAGGCCACAGAAATGAGGAGAGAGCTGATGTCAGGGAGGGCAGTGTCAGAGGAAATGCGGTCTACATGGAGGATGGGAGGATGCATAGGAATTTGCCTGTGGGACAGGGCCATCCAGGCCCCTGCAGAGCCAGGGCTTCAGTGAAAGCAGAGTCTATCTGCACATTCAGAGTCATTCATAGAGGCTCAGAGGAAGAGCACTGGAAGATGATTTGAAGAGACCCCAGTAGGCAGATCTTAAAGGGCTTGTGTGCTTTTTGAAGGAGTCTGAACTTTATCCTGGGATAGTAAAGGTTTCAGTGGCTCGGGTCTTTTTCCTAAAGAGCAGCCCAAGGGCACCAGAGAGGCAAAACTGAAACAAGATTTTGTAACAGAAGTCAGGTCTAGACCATAAGGAATTGTCCCTGAATGAAATGCAGTTCTTCTAGGGTGTTGTCACTGAGCGTCCCCCACCCGCTGGACCTTGTCTCCCCTTCCATGGCCCTGGAAAGGCCATCCCAGAAAACTAGGAAGTCAGACTCAAAAATACTGAATTCTGCTTCTCACCCTCACTTGCATGCTGAAATGGATGACACTGAATCTCAGTTGCTCGGTGGTAAAAAAGGAACATTGATGCCTACTTCCTAGGGGTGCTGTGACACTGAAATAAGGGCCCTCTAAAAATCTGCAAAAATCTCCACTGCAGGCTGGACCAAAGATATGCCCGTTCCATATGGAAGTAAGATCATCGATACTGGGAGCCACATAGACCTGGGTTCAAATCCCAATCCACCCTGCTGGCTGCTTGACCCTGAGCATATCATTTAACTCTCTGAGCCTCAGTTTCCTCGTGTGTGAAACAGAAATAATCATAATACCTCCCTTTTGGGGTTGCTGAGAAGGAAGTGCAGAGGCCTGTGCCAGTCTCAGGCATATCAAAGTGCTGCAGAATTGCCTTTTCAAACTGCTTTTTCACTATCGGGGTTCCTGGGGGGCTGGGCATATGGCTCCCTCATCTCTCTATGTGCAGAGCCTAATGCCATGCTAGGCATGTAAGATGCTCCAGTGTTTTTGCCATTGAATTTACTTCCACCTCTCCATCCTTGACTCATTCCAGGTTTCTGTCCAGTTCAAAAAAGAATTGACTCTGACCTTTTAGAAATATAAATAAATCAATAAAGAGAAAAAAGAGTTCAAATCATCTCATTTTATATGTGACTTTTGCTGAGTGGGCCAAGCAAGTATTAATCAATTCAGGACTTCCGTACGGGAGCAGGAAGGGCCACAGTTCGTGCTTTCTCTGAGCCAGGATGGCTGCCCCAGTTTCTCCAGCCAAAAGGCAGGACCGTGTCTCTTGTGCATTGGGAAACTTTAACTTGAGAGAGGTGTGTCCTTAATGATGTTTTATACCTGTGGGCCTCCGGAGAAGAGCACTTTGGGAAGGTTAAGTGAGACAAGAGGCTGCAGGAGCCACATGCCAGGGGGCAACAGTGTGGAGGGACGGGAAGAACACCCTCGAGTGTGTCCCGGGCAGGGCATGCACATGGCAGCAGCCCTGGAAGCAGGTTTAGTACAGTCTGTGCGCAGACTCTGTTCCCAGTCTGGTACCATACTTGACATCCACTGCTTCTTCTGTTCCTGCCCCAGTGGGAAGGGCCAAGCTCAGGGACTCAAGAAAGTGCAGAACCAGGCCCTGGAGCCAGGGGCCCATCTAGCTGAGCCTCCCACCAGCATTGTTACTGAGTGCCAGGCTCAGGAGGAGTGACACAAGGCTCCCCACTGGAGCTGCTCACTATCCGGAGAGGAGGGGTCCTCTGGAGGCTGCAGTGAATCCACTGGGAGGCTGGATCTGGGAAAGCAGGGGATATTTGTTGTACATCTTGAAGGATGAGAAAGAGTTTACCAGACAGAGAAGGAAGCAAAGAGTATTCCTGGTAGAGGGCAAGTTTACACAGAGGCTCTGCAACCTGGCAAGGCATAGAGTGCTGGAATAATGGGGAGAAGGTCAATGGAACAGGGTAGGTGTGAACAGGTAGGAGGAACGTGAAGTGGAAAGACAGGTTCTGCTTGGTTAGGAAGGTCCCCGCTGGCTGGCCTATAAGGAATAGGCTGGCTTATAAGGAACATGACCTTGATACTGTGGGGAGTGGGGAAGCAAACCGACAGACAAAGGCTGACCTGAAATCCCCCTGCATTAATTCATGGAGTAATCATCTATAAAGCACTAGTGGGCGCTCCCAGAATGCTGGGCTCTGGGGATCCAACAGTCAGAAGTAGACTTGATTTAGAGGAAGCTTGAACTCCACCTCTCGGCCTGTCTGCCTGCCCCTGTCTCCGTAACACCATCTTATCTGCTGTCCCTCTCGTAAGATGTTAAGCAACGTAAGGTCTGTGTTACTCGTCTTCTGCCTGGAGCACTCCAAGATCTGGGCAGAAGGTGATCAGAAACAGCTATGAGATGAACCTATTGACACTGAGGGAGATTCTCTGAAATCATCAGATTGGAAATCCTGCAAAACTGTGCCTGGTGAGGGAGTCCCTGAGGTAGAGGGACCCCCCTCCTCCCTGGCCCTAATACCAGAGTAGAAGGGCACTCAGATGGCTGAGCCACAGTGTGTTCCTTTGTGTCTGGGGACTCTGCAGCTATAAATGTGCATGTGTTTGTAGGCATGTGCTCCGCATGCAGATGTGTGTGGGGGGCACACCTATGTCCCCGGACCACGTGCACTTGTTTGGAGCTGCTCGTGTTGGTGTGCCTGGGCAGTTTCCCTTCAGGCACTGTTTGTTTCTCTGTGGATCCAGAACCCTGTCTCACCGTGGAAACAGTCCTATTGTTTGTGGTTTCACGATGGTGGCAGTGTCCCGGCCCCCACCTGTCACTCATGCACATGCACACACACCTACCCAGCAGCACTTGGGAGCCGCTGGCTCTGAGAATTCCTGAGAGGCTGCCCCGGGCCCCTTGAGTGGCTCACTAATGGGCTGGCTTCCTTCCTCAGAGAAATGGTTCAGGAAACATTTCTGGAGATGAAATTTCAGCATGGGTTTAACTTCAGTAAAGTACGACAATGGTGAAGTGGCAAGGGCTTGGGACTTCCTCTGACTGCTTAGTGGGAAACTCCTTCTGTGTCTGAATCTGGAAGAGAATCCTGTGAGTTTTGGGGAGCTTTTCAAGCAGACCCTGGCCTTTGGTCCTGAGCCTTTAATCAGAACGCTGACCCTGAGGCAGACTGCCTTGAAGCGTTCAGGTGCATTTCTGCAGGTGCCAGAGAAAAATGCCCCAGACAGTCCTGAGTCAGTTTGTCTGGCCTGTCTCATTTCCTGGTGGGGACAAGTGCTTATAACTGTTACTAGACTCTGCCAGCTGCCTGTACCGGCTCTCCTAGTTCTTCAGTAAATGGTCTTGCCATCCTCTTAGGCATCACCAGCTCCTGAATCTCCCTACCTAGTTCTTCACTGGAACAAATGGGAAAATAAACAATAGAAAGAAAGCAATACCTATAATTCCCCCGTGTATTATCAGTCACTCAGTGCTCTTTCAAATCGGTTTTCCCTTTTTCTCTTATCTGACTACATTTGAGAAGCCAAGAGGACCTCATTAGTACTATATTGCCTCAGGCAGAATTAGCTTTTCTTGTTGTCTTTCACTTTGTAGAGAGGTGCTGCAAGACAATGAGTTGAAATCTGTAGGAAAGCAGCTGAGGGCGGGCCTCCCGGTCAGTAGCGCCTGCCATTTGCCCGCTGTCCCCACCTCATGCCCTCCCTCCGTCTCGTGCTCACTTCAGGCTGCATTTCTGGGCTGTGATGGGGAGAACTGGCCATCAAAATACAGAAGATCCACCCAGAGAAATGTGACAGACTCCAGGAGTCAGTGCTGAAAGTGCTGTTGGCTTTCCTTTTCTTGCACCCCAATTTTTCAGATGGTAAAACCAAGGTTTGGAGAGGTTTGACCAGTTACTCCAACTTGGCCTGACAGGGGCAGGCCCAGAGCTTAAGTCCCCTGACTCCAAAGGCAGCACTTTGCTTATGGGACCCTAACTGTGGACCACACAGAAAAAGCACATCTACACCATTTTTACAAGATTTTCTGCTGGTGTTGAAGAAAACAGGCCTGACAAGCATGATAAAAAGCCAAAGCTTTGGAGTCACCAAGACCTGGGTTCAAATCCCATCTTCCCATTGACTAGCTATATGTCATAGGGCCAGTTACCTTAACCTCCATGAGTCTCCATGCCCTCATCTGTAAAACAGGGATAACAGTCCCACCCTCTCACAGGGCTGCTGTAAAGATACAGTGAAATCACATAGTGGAAATCCTGTGTCCTCAGCTCTGAGGAAACTATCCACAAATGTCCATGCCCCCTCCATCTGGAACCACTCCCCACCCACCCCCATTTCTCAAGTGTCCCCGTTCACAGAATCATAAGTCTTATGTTGGAAAGGAGCTTCATAAATCATCTGGCACAGCCCCCGTTAGTGGAGCTCTCCCTGTATTGGCTCAGCGTGGTCCCCAGTCTTTTGCTGGCTCAGCCTGCCTTACTATAAGCAGAAGAATTCCCACCAGCACAGCCAAAAAAGGGAATAATGCTGTCAGTGGAGTCCACAAAAGGACTAATATTAGCTGAGCAGGAGGATGGGGGATGTGCCTATATTTAGAATCTGTGCCTTCAGCCCTTTCCTGAAGCCGCAGAAGTTGGGGGGACCGAGGGGAGGCATGGTTGCAGCCAGCTGACCCTGCAAGGCAGGCAGAGCAGCTGGGCTGGTTCTCTCCTCAGGAAGAGGAGGAGCAGGAAAGAAGACTGGCAGGCGAGGCACCCTGCAGGGAGAGCACAGAGGGTACCCCACAGGGCAGCGGGAATGCGGCAGTGGTAGGTTTCGAGGGTTCCCAGCAGGTCACCCAAGCATGGGGAATGGGTCAGTGGGGTGGCCTGAAGGAGCAGGGTCTGTAACCGCCTACTCTGAGAGCTGGACTCCTAGTCCAGAGAGGGATTTTCCTGGCCTGGCTCCCCTCCTGAGATGGAGGCCCGGGTGTCCAGGGCGCTGGCCTGGCCCGGGATAGGGCCGCCTAACCTGCCCCAAATGTGTCCAGAACCACAGCCCTTGGCACGCCTTCCCGCTCACGGCCGGCCGCTCTCCCTTTCCCCACCTGATAAACTCCTCTTGGGGCCTGGTTCCCGTCTTTCCCGCGAGCACTTTCTGCCTCCCAGAGCCCTGCTAGCCCTTGGAGCGCCTCCTTGAGAATGAGAGACAGAGGCCCTTCCTCCCGGCAGATGTAGCCCTGCACTCGAGCACACAGCTGGGCGTGCGCAGCGTCAGCCAGGTTTCAGGTCTCACTCGCTCCTTGGTGGGCACCGTGTGCAGGACACACCTGGAGCAGCCCCACACAAGGGCTCCGTGTCCCCACATGTGCCGTGCACAGCCCTCCTGTCCTCCCTTACCAGTGTGCCGTCATCACATGAAGGCCGTAGCAGGAGACCTAAGCCTTGGGAGCTGAATGACACGGCAGGGGCCCGAAGTCCTGATTAAATTCTTCTCCTGTAGCTGAATGATTCCCAGCGAGGTGCTTCCCGCCATCAGCTTTACAGTCTGTTTACCTGCTCATTTTTAGGTGGCATAGTGAAGACATAATCAGAAAAGCATGTGTGTGCTTCCTTCCCTCAAATAAAACCCATACAACCCAAAAAGAAATAGGAATTATTTTTTCATTTATTCACAGTCTGCTTTCCTCTCTTTGGCCAACCTCTGCTGGAGTCTTAGGGGGGGACCAAGGCCTGTCTGTGCAGGATGCTAAGGATTACCCCTTACCCAGGGAGACCAGCCTCAAATCTTTTTTGCCCTCAGGCTGGGTCTGCAGTTGTGGTATTAGGATGGGCTGAGGTCTGGAAGTTTCGTGTAATGAACCTTTGGAAATGTTACAGGTCTGCAGCCACTTCAGTGCAGATTTGTTAGCACCACATCACCATCTTGAAATGGTTACTGGGATGCATTTTCTGTCTTCCTTTTTCCATCTTGGGAAGAAGGGCAATGCCTGGGGGATTGGAAGCAGGGCACCAGGAGGAGCAAAAAGCCCAAGGTGTGAATACCTGCCTGGTGGAGGTGTGTTTCTCTCAACTGGTTTGCTTGTTTGCAAGCCATGGGACAGCAGTGTCCTCCCCACCTGCAGCGTGCAAAGCACATAGCTGGCGTTGGGCACAGATGCATGCTTGCCCCACTTTGCCTGCAGGCACTTCGTGCACATAAATAACTTGAGAGCAGCCAGATTTTCCAGGTGAAATGTTTGTATGTGGTTTGCATCTGAGAAGCAGAGGCATCAAAAAATATGTTGCAGGATTAAAACACACACACACACACACACACACACACACACACACACACACACACAAACACACACACACACACACCCCAAACCTCCCTACCCTGCTCACACATATCTGGCACCTTGAGTTTTCTTTGAGTATGATTTTTTCCTGCAAATAGATTGCAACTTGGTGGTTTTTAGAATCAGAGAACGTCAGTGCCGGAAGCAGTGTACGAGATTACTCAGTCTGGGGGATTTCAAACTTTAATTGGCCACAGAAGCCTCTCTTCAAAGGATATTTTATGGGGCCCAGAATGTGTAAAATAGAGCAAAGCAAGGCTGCTCTGGATAAAGTGGAGAGGAAGGGGAGGAGGACCTTAGGACTCCCCTGAGCTCAGTGTGAAAGCCGTTGAGCGCTCCCAGCTCCCTCAAGGAAACTGAGGCCCAGAGAGAAGTGCCCTGGCCAGGGTCACCAGCCAAGTGAATGGCGGGACCTAGGAGGGAACCCAGGCCAAACCATAGGGGAGGTCGATTTCGCATCCAAACTCACATGCAAACCGCTTTCCCCAGTGATCCAAAGCCATCTTTCTACTGCCTCAGGCTGCCGTTGCTCCATGCTCAGGCTTTTTTCCCCTAATTTATAGCCAAATCATCAAATGCTGCAGCTGGAAGTGCCAGCTCAGTGGTTTTTTTAACATCTCTCTCTGCCCAGCACTGGCTTTCAGTGCAGGATGGGAGGGGAGGTCTGGGCTGGGGGCCGCCTGATGAGCCCTTCCCTCTGCTTCACCAGACTAGCTGCGCTCTCACCTGATTTCCAAAGATTTACTCTGGAAAATACAGAGAGGATGGAGGGAGCCACTTCAGACAAAGAAAAGCCTAAGAAACTCTCATTAAGAACAGACTTCCTCAGATGAGGAAACCATTGACGGGATTTCGTCGACTCGATAGAAAGAGGCTGAACTTTACATGGAAAGAGGCTGAGCTTTCTATGGAAAGATAATTAAAGGAGCAAAGTCCCAGTATCTGAAACCTGCAGGACCAGCACTTGTCATCACAGCCTCTGCAAATCTGGGAGAACCAAAGGCATCGTGCCTTCCGCAGAAGACCCTCACTCGGACAGGAGCAAAGCCTGCTCCCCATGGCAGACGGAGGACCTTTGCCCTTTTTGCCTTTTGTGCTTAGTCCCTGCTATCCAGCTAGGTGTTTGCATTTGATATAAGTTTCAGACACTTAAGACCTCAGGTCACTTCCTCATCCTAGGGTCTCCCTCCTAGCACTCCCTCCCCTCTGGCCACCCCTGGCTGCTTCAGCCCCTCAGACCTTTCCACGTATCTCCCAGAAACCATTGGGTGCTCTTGAGAAATGGTGACTCTTGCTGATGCCGTGGAGGGAGGAGGCAGGTGTTCTTTCTTCCCTTGGAGTGAGCAGAGCTATGCAAAGCCCACTCTGCAGGCCTGTGCCCCTGGGGAGCCAGGCTGCAGCACATCCTCCTCAGACTTCACAGGGGTCTCCTTAACCTGTTGTTTGCGAGGTTTGTTGCTGGCATTACATTGAATAAGCTCATGCCTGACAGTTTGATCTGGAGCTTGTTTGAAGAGTTTAGGCCTTTACTGCGCATTACCAGGCTGCTGCTCAGAGCTTCAGGGGCTTTCAGGAGCCTCGGGAACCCAGGCCTTTAGAAAAGGTGCTGTTTGCTCGAGGCAGCTGGGTTCTGCGTGACAGACCTGGGGTCCAGGTCCAGCCCTGCCTTCTGCTAGCTAGGTAGCATAACCTCTCTGCACCATCATTTCTTCCTCTTACAAATAAGGAGTACACCAAACAAGATTGTTTTGAGGAGTAATTAAAAATAATAAGGAAAGTGGCTGGCCCAGGGGGTGGGACTCAGTAAAGAGTCACTCCTCACCTTCCAGTGAAGCCCAGGTCCCCCGACTCCATGTAAGTGGACACAAATCAGAGCTCGGCACTGTCTGTCTCCTGGTGGGTTACTCTCCAGGGGGCGGCGGGGAGCATTTATCTTATGTTATCAATTTAAAGACACATGTAATTTATGTTTTAATATTTCTGAAATTGGAATGCATCTTATATGTCATAGTCATATTATAGTTCAACTCATTTTTATTAAGGGCTTTTCCTCTTTTTTTTTCAGTGGCTCATAAAGTAATGATGCATTTTATGACTGAAGCAGTTGTAATTGACACCATTTTCAATTTAATGAAATTGGGTGTTAAGTATTTACTGTGCACCAGGTACTGTTATACACTATTTTGCACCAATTCTTTAATCTGTGCTAGAACTATGCAACGTAGAGATAAATAGCCCCATTTTACAAATGGGAAAACTGAGGCTCCACGAGGTAATGGTGCTTGGCCAGGATGCAAATTTATTAAATTGTGGAAGTAGTATTTCAGCTAAGAATTGCCTGGCTTCAAGGCCTGTGTGTAGGTCAGAAGGTGTGTGGAGAGAGAAAGCTAGTTTCCCTCTGCTTCTTAGGGCCATCCTTGAGCAGATCCATGTCCAAGGCCTGAAGGGTGCTTTATTTTAGCAAGCAAAATCACCTACGTTTCCTGGGGGTCTGTTATGTACTAGGCACTTCCTAGACCTTGGAGGTTCAGTGATAAATGAAGTAGGTGTGGAGCTTAAGGTCCAAGAAATCTAAGCAATTAGAATCCATTTAGTAAGATTTTATGGGACTCTTAAGAATGCTGTGGGAACATGTAGGAAGGGGTCCTCACCCTAGGCTAATGGAGCCATGGGGATTTCCAGAAGGAAGTGAGCTGATTGGCACGTAAGCCCAGCAAAGTGGGTTGGGGGTGGCAGAGGGTATATTCATGGCAGAGGGTAGATCATGAGAGAAGAGTGTGTGCCAGTTGGAGAAAGTGAAAGATCTAGAGCTACACGGGCTGGTGTGGTAGCCAGCAGCCATGTATGCTATTGAGCGCTTGAAGTGCGGCTCATCCAAATGCATATGTACTCTAAGGGTAAAATACACACTGGATTTCACAGACTTAGTGTGGAAAAAGAATGGAAATGCTCCATTAATAATTTTTCTTTATTGATTATGTGTCAAAATTTTAATGCTTCAGATAAGCAAAATATATTTATAAATAATACCAATACAATATATTGTTAAAATTAATGTCATTTGTTTCTTTTTACTTTTTTTGAAGAGTGGCTACTAGAATATTTAACATTACATATGTGGCCCGAATTTGTGGCTTCACAGTATATTGGGATGTAATGCACCAGGAAATGGGAAGCCATTAAGTGTGGTAACCAGGGGGAAGGTAAAGCTAGGGAGCTCAGAAAGTTGCAGAATTCCACTGCATTTGCCATATTAACTCATTTAATCCTCAAAAAACCTGTAGAAATATCAATTTTAAAACTTACGTATGCAGTTAGAGACTGAAGCTGAGAGAGGAGAGTGACTTACCTGAGGTTACCCCAGAGGGCCTGCTGTGTGCAGGGCTCTCCATAAGCAGTTCAGAGCCCACAGCCCAGCATTGCCAGGGCACAGCTAGAACCCCATCTTCTGGGTCCAGCCTGGCACCTTTTTCCACTCTCTACACCCGATCTCTCACTGCCAGATTGAGAATGACCCTGTGGCTTGGGACACAGACACCTGGATAGTCCTATCTACACTTCTGGCACCATCCCTAGGATTGGGTTGTAGATGCTTTCCCAGGTCCCTTACCCCAAACAGTTAACAAAGATGTGATACCCGGCAAATACTCCCCCTGTGAATGCAGCTATGATGCCTGGCTGTTTCCCCAGCATCATTATTGATTGTGTATATCCTAACCGTCCTCAGAAAATGTACTTTTTGAAAGAACATAGGGCACTCCTGAATATTTACCACCAACTTCTAGAAAGACTGTTCTGTGCCCACCCTCCACCCCCTTGGCATGAATATATACCAGCTACACAGCCTTTTCTCCATGAACACTATATCCTGTTCACCAAAAGCTACAGGACTGAGATGTAGTTGAACAGAAACATAGGAAGGATTCCAAACTGCCCAAAGGACAGTGTCTTCCTGGAGATCAGATTTTTTTTTTCTCATTCTCTAAAATCAAAGCGATCCTGATAAAGGATTATAAAATAAAATTGTGCAGAAGGTCTTATAGTGAAAAGCAAAACCTTTCCCCAGCCTTGGACCCCTTTCCCTGAGGCAACCACATTTAACTATTTTGTTTTTAGTTCTTCTGGTGGCTGCTACCACATCATTAAATAGTATTTGCTTAAACTGCTCCAGAGTGAGGTATCAGCTTCGCAGTATCTGTTGCCTTCCTGCTGAGTTAAGTGAAAGCTCAGCTCGCTGACATCCCACCTCTCCCACCTCCTCCTGGCATGCATTTAGAATCAGGAGTCAATATGGCTCACGCTTGAGTTCTTTCTTCCTTTGGTTGCCTTTATAACCCTAAATAATACTCTTTAATGAACATGGTTTAGAAGGGTCAACTCTTCTGGATGCATCTCTCCAAAGCCTCTTCTCTTCCAGTCATAAGACAGCTTTCTGTAGAAAGGCTTTTGTGTAGAAAAAACTGTTATATATCACTTGAAAGGCACTTATTCTTAATATTTTGTGGAAGGGCGCCCACATTAATTTTTCATCTTACTTTGTATTATAGGTAGTGATGTGGGAATCAAAATGTGAATCCTAGCCTTGCTCCTGATGCTATCAGGATAGGTGACTGCAGGGCTGTTGAATAGCCTGGGGACACATCTTGCCAAACTTGGGGTTGTGGTTAAGAAGGCGTGCTCATCTCTGTCATTTAAAAAATCGTTCACTAGATCTTCAGAGGTCCTCTTGCCTGATTCACTGAACATCAGTGCTTTAGGTGGAAGCTAAGAGTACTTTTCTTTTGAAGAATCAAGGTATAGGGAAATTAACTAGATATAACAAGGTAAGAAGCCCCTTAGAGAACAAGTAGAGCTAGAAACCCAGGTCTTCCAAATGTGGTACAAAGTATTACATTCCATCATATGACAGTGCTTCATGAACATGGGACTCCAAAGCATCTACATGCCACAGAAGAGGCTAAAAGTGAAATTCAGAGTAGGTTGAAGTGAACTTTTCTACCTGGGCCTGGCGTTAACCAGGGTTATAATTCATACATTGAAATAGCAGTGAAATGTTAGCAAGAATAGCACTATCTCATACTTTGTGTGTATGTGGGGGAGGGGCAGTGGGGAGTTTTGCAAAATGATTAATGTTAAGCGTAACTGTAACTAAAATATTTGTCTTAATTTTTAGAAAATAAAAAATATCCTTCATTCGCTACTGGCAGTATAGAAGGCTCTCTGCTGAGCACTGAAAATACAAGACAAGAATATTTAAAATAATCATTTGTCTGATAAAATTTTAGCAATTACTACACTAAAAGTGCAGCACAGGACTTAGCAGATACAGTGATAATCCTGTTCCTGCCTTCAAGGAGTGTACCGTCTGTTCACAGCTGGACAGGTATCTACAGAAGGAGACAAATACCTTGCAGGCTCAGTAAAATAAGAATGTGGACTTGAGGGTCAGACACATTAATTCTCATTCTGGTGCTCACAGGGTGGGTGACCTTGAGCAAGCTGTGAGACTTTTGTGTGACCCATTTTCTCTCCTGTGTCATGGTGATTCCTGCTTCATGCAGTAAGCAATGTAAGGATAAAGTGAAATTAAAAGGTATAATTACATAGAACCCATAGCCCAGCACGTGGTAAATACTTGACTGTTCGTATCAGTTCAGTCCTTTTTTTCTTCCCCTGAGCCCCTGATCCAAGACCAGCAGAAGGGTCTAGAGGAAAATGATCATTTGTCCATGCTGGAGTGGGGATGACTCCAGGGGGTGGAAATTCAGCTTGGGCCTTGCAGGGAGGGAAAGACAAGGAAGAACCACTGGCACAGGAAGGGCTGGGCCAAGGTGTGGCGTGATGGTTCACGTGGCACACCAACGGGAAAATGTTGCTTTTCTCTGATTTTGGTTAAGGACCAAATCAGGGGAGGACTTTAAAAATCTCCAATTAATTACTTCTGTTCTTATAGAACAAAGGAGAATGAGACTGGGATACCATTTTGGGGCCAGAAAGTCACTTGTTCCTGGAAAGCCTTTCCTAGACATCTGGTATGATGCAATGGTTGAGCCTAGCAAAGGCTTTGCCTTTGGTAACCTGGCCAGGCCTGCGTCCTCACAGCAGTGTGACTGTGGATAGAAGACAAAACCACTCGGAGTCTCAAATCCGTTTATCTATAATATGAGAATGACAACAATTGAATATACCCGTGGGGTTGTTACCAGTATTTAATATAAAGCCTTCGTAATATGTCTAGTGTACAATAAGCACTCAATAGATGCTTGTTTTTTCTTTAATCTTTGTCTTGCCTTCCTCCCCAGCGTGCATCACTTCCTGCTGAAATGAAGGTTCCCACCTTTCTCCTGAGTAGCCTGTGACTTTGGGAGGGCAGTACTGTGCCTTAATTATCTCTGTCCCCACAGCCCTGGGGGACCACATACTATCGGCTTTCAGGGAATGTCTGTTCAGTGGAACTGAACTTGCATTGGCTGGACCGTGTTATAATACTGTGCAGTGGGACTTGGGACAGAGTGAGTCAGCCCAGGAGGCTGGGGGATGGGCGTAGGTGGTAGAGGAAGCACCTGGGGTTGGCAGTCATGAACACTTGAGTCTGAAAACCCCTATTTTGCCATTTACTCTTGGCCTTGATTTTGTCATCTGGAAAATGGGGACAGAAGTCACTACCCCCTGGGATTGTGTTGGGAACCAGTGAGATAACCTGTGTTACCATGTTACTCAACAATGAATTCTTTGTATGTGTCTGACAAGGTCTCAGATACACAGTTGGTACTCAGCACGCAGTGAATATATATTTGTTTCCTCTTCTCTCCTTTCCTGGAGGTTGGGAATTTCGTTACTTAAAGAGCAAGAATACCCCATTATAAGGTGGTTCTCCCCCATGAGGCAGTGCCAGGCCACATGCTACCACTCCCTCTACTCCCAACAGCATTTCCAAGCCTTTTGTGACATTGGAAATTTTCTTCAAATTCTTCCATGAAACCCTAATACATAGAACAGGGAGAGGCAAAGTTGCGTCTGGTTGGGAGGAGGGGAGCTGTTCTCCCTCCTGATGGCTGCTTCTGTGAGCTCCCCTCTGTGCTGGGCCCTGAATCTAGCCTGCTCCCTGCCTGGAGCTGTCTGTTGGGGTAACTGCCCTGCAAATTACATAGATTATGCAAGGGAAGCACAGAGAGGCAGCCTGAATCTGGGAGGAGTTATGGAGGGCTTCCTGGAGGAAGTAGTGCCTAAACAGAGCCTTGAAGGATGAGTAGGCATTTGTCAGGGAAGGAGGGGAGGTGGAAGGTGCTCTTGATCGACAGAATATGAACAGCAGGCAGAGCTGGAATCAAAGTGAACAAGGGTGTTGGGAGTGAGGTTGGTCAGTGGGAAGCAGTGAGAAGAGATAAACTTGGGATATAGGAGGGCCTAGAATTTGATGAAACCCTTATGTGCCACGTGAGGAGTTTGAACTTGATCCTACACAGATGATACCAAGTCATTTAAGAGTTTTGAGTAGGGAAGTATGGTAATTAGATTTTCAAAACATACATAGCAGATTTATTTGGATACGATTCACATACCATACAATTTGGTAATTAGATTACGGGACTAGAAACTAAATCACTTTGGCTACAAAGTGGCAAAAGGAATGAAATCACCAGGGATCATTCTGGACAGCATGATCCTTTCCAGGCTGTGCCTGCCCGCAGGCACTCGGCGCCAGTTGCACTCCCTGGCTAATTGCTAACAACCCGAACCTGCCCTAGCGATTCCAAAAGCCTCTTGTCAGGAAGGAGTTTTTCCAGGTGATAAGCAAGGAGGGCAGCAAGCATTAAAGGCTCTGTAGGAGGCCAGGCAAGAGGAAGTGCTGGCCTGAAGGCTGGAGGTGCTGGGGAGAGGGGGCTGTGGGGACAAATCAGGAACCACTAGGATTCATGGGCTGGTGGGGCTGTGTGCAGGCCTTCGCTTCTCTGTGAGCCCCTGAAGGTCCAGAACGGAACCTGCTCAGGGACCGGGAGGAAGGGAAGTGGGGAAGAGAACACTCACAGAGCCACAGGGAGAAGAGAAAGCCCAGAAGCAGTTAATTCTGCTGGTTGAATTGTTTTTTTAAACGACACTCTAAAATCAAATAGATGCAATAAAAACACAGTGGCCTTTTCATTAAACATGCCACAGACGCCCCTTGTTCAGCAGCCGTTGTCAATCAGATCTGGGCCATTGTCTCTTTCCCTAACCCCCCATAATTGGCATCTGTCTGGGAGAAAACAAATAAATACCAGGCTGGCATTTCAACTAGGAAAGCAAGTAGTGGGGGTGCTCCTTTTCGAAGCATGGTGAAGGTCCTGAAGAGGCCCGTTCTCCCCCAGGAAGGGAATACCTGCAAGACCCCACCAGGTACAGCTCCCTGCTCCCCACCTGGAAGGAATTGCTCTGATCTTTGCCCAAAATCACTGCTCCACAGAGTGCTTTATTTCTGCTAGAAAGCCCTGTCTGTAGAAGACCCTGGCAGATAGCTGGTAAGAAAGGCTTTATTTTTGGTGTTTTGCTTCAGGAAGTCAAGGGAAAAAACAGATGTGGACACATTCTCTGGCTGACCTTGGATACAGCCACTTAATAACAGCAATATAGCCCTCTTGTTAAGTAATACCAATAGAATTAAACTAACATTTAATTAGTAATAACATTGCAGCCTGAGGAGATAAGACAATTGTGATTAACGAGTAATAATAGCACAGTCACAACATTGTTGTTAACCAAGAGTTAAAACTTAATAGCATTATTGTTAGCTACTACATTGGACAGCATGTTCATATACAGGCGATTCTCATTACTCCCAGTAGTTATGTTCTATCATGTAGTCGTGAACATTGAATTAATGAATACTGAACCATTGCTCCTAGAGAGGTACAGAGTTAGGTTCCTGGGAACCTCTGTCCACAACATTTTCATCAACAGATCAATACACAGTCTTCTTTTCACGTGTCTTTCTGTTTAAAAGCTCTTCTAAAAATATGTATTGTTGATTCATGACCATTGAGCTCACACCTAACCATACTGGAACTCATGCCTGAACAAAGCCTATCTAATACACGGATTTTCTGGTAAGGCACGTCATAGCCTTCTTGCCTAGGAACACTAGACAGCACTTCAGCAGTATGCGTAGGGCCACTTTGAGCATCAAAATCACCAACAAAAATGTGAAAAATGTGTCACTAAGTAGACTGTGAAAAGGACACGTTTACAGCATGAGAACACAGAGCCCTGCCCTGTTTAGCCTCCGCCAAGAATACCTGCATCAAGGAAACTCAAATTTCCCCCATTCTGTGCATGTCCGTGAAGGACCACAGGAGGGCAATGAGTACTGATTCAGGGCTTACAGAATGAATTTTGCTGGGTAGGCAAATGCACAAATACGTATTCCACAAATGCAGATTGGCTGCCCCTTATTTCGCTTTGTTCTCACTCAAGCCATAACTCCCATCTTTTCGTATAGAAAACTAAGGTTCTAAGAGGTGAAGTGACTTGTTAAAAGTCAGACAGTGGGAAGGGCTTCATTATGTCATACCAGGAGTCAGTTCACTACAGCCCATGGACCAGCTGCCTGTTTTTGTAAATAAAGTTTTATTGGAATATGGTGATACTCAGTGGCTTACATATTGTCTGTGTAGCTGCTCTCATGCTGAAAGGCAGAGTTGAGTAGTTGCAACAGAGATCAAATAGCCCACAAAGCCTAAAACATTTACAGCCCTTAATGGAAAAGTTTGCTGATCCCTGTATTACCTCAAATTCTCTCTTTGAGATCACAGGAATGAAAGTCCTGTCTGGTCTCAATACCAGAATGGCCTGTTGTTCTTCCAAACACTTTGTTCTTCTCTCTTGGACAATCGGAATTTTACAACTGGTTATGTTTCCTGTACACTGACATGAAGGAGCTCAAAGCTAGAGATTCCCGGCACTCACATCATAGGAACAAAAGGATCTTGGTTACTCTAGAAAGGGTTAGATGATCTCAGCACAGTCAAAAACATGATCAATGTACAGAGAGTTATACAGACATCTGGAACTTTCCAGTAATGAAGTGCTTCATCTGGGGCAGGACCCAGATTCTGTATGAATGGTAGTTTTCCCTGAAGAGACAAAAATTACTATCTGCAAATTACCTTTTTAGCTAACTCTCATTTATTGAGAACTTACTAAGTGCTTTGATACTGGGCTGAGTGCTATCCATGGCTTACTATCTATGGTATATAGCATATAGACCAAGAGAGTCTATACCATGGAAGTAAGTGTGATAATCCCTTTATACAGATGAGGAAACCAAGGACCAAAGATGCAGGCTCATCTGTCCTGGGTCATAAAGCAAGGAAATGACAGAGTGGAAATTTGCGGCCAGGTGTATCTGACTCAAGGTGTATAGTGTCTACACTATACTCCTTTACTCTAGATCACTTACCCAGCATCAATCTTCATCCTCCCAACTCTCAGAATTAGGACTGTGGGCTGCACAGGGAGGCACTTCGAAATTTCTTCTCATGTTAGGACATTCATCTTTGGATTTGAACAGGGTAGGTTGCCTCTGCAGAACGTTAGGGTCGGGTGGGAGTGAGGGTGGGGTCCGTGCCAGGAGCAGGCCCATGGAGATGAGTGAGGAAGGCTGGCTACAGCCCAGCTGTGTGATGGGGGTAGGCTGGGTGCTGTAGCTGGTGCTGGGGATGAAGAGACATGGAGGAAGGAGACCTGACAAGACTCAATGATTGACTGGATCTGGGTGGAGGGAAGGTGACAAGGATAGCTCCCAGTTTCTGGCTGGGGTGACTGGTAGATGGTGGAGTCCATCTCTGAGATGAGAAAGAAGACAAGGAGCTGGTTCTGTGTGGGCTGAGCTTTGCACTTCCAAAGGAAATGCCTGCTTGCAAATGATGCTAGCCTCTGTCCTGCCCTGGTTTGTATCTCCTCATTTGTATACATGCTTCTCTCATCCACAAAACTCTGTGCTACTGAAGGACAATGAGCCTGTGTGATGAATGCAATGGCTTCGATCCTTTTTGTTGTTGTTACTCTTTCTAGATGATTCTGAAAGTCTTACCAGTCTCTTGTCCCTTCTGCACCTGTGAGAAAAGCGAAAACCATGCTTTAGTCAATTCAGTGCCTCCTCTGTCTCTTTCAGAACCAATAACTGCCTGCTCTCACACTGTTATTGCACCTCCTAAACTCTTTAGTACCCAGCGTAAGTGGAAGGTTGTAAAGACTCTGTTAAGTGCGTCTCTAGTGAAAGCAGTAGCGAGCATAAGGGTCTGTGCCTTTTAGGAGGATGTGCTCTGAGGCCCGGGAGCCTATCCCCATGCCTCCCCCACCTTGCCCATCATTCCTTCTCTTCAGCAGCAGCATTTGTGAATATTTATTAAACATCTGGGCGTCGGAATGCTGCAGGGTATTTTCCAGCCCTAGCACTGAGGTTCGTGAGAGCGGGCATTTTTGTCTGCTTTGCTCATTGCTCAGTCCTGTGCCCAGACTGTGCTTTCGTAAGCTTGATACGCAGGAGGTGCTCAGTTGAGTGTTTGTTGAGAAGATGAAGGAATGAAAAATGATAGTTTCCTTTGATGAGGAAGAACACTTACTGAGCATGTGTCAGATCCTGAGTCTGGCTGTGGGAACACAGAGAAGAGTGAACCAGCCTTGTACCCAAGAAGTCTTACAGAAGAGACCAATTGTCAAAAGATCATAAGCATTCTTGAGAGAAGTGTTACAGTAACAATCTGAGCTGAGTGCTGGAATAAGCAAATGGGTGTTCCTGACTCCAGCTGGGTGATCAAGAGGGCTTCACAGAGGAGGCAGCATTTGACCTGGGTCTAGAAGCCTAAGTAAGAGTTCCCTGAGTGGGAAATAGGAAGAACATCAGACAGAGGAAATCTTTGTGGGGGGGAGCTGTGATATAGTTGCTGGGCGGTCCTGTACAAGGCAACTCCCTGGGCGTAGGGGGTGAGAATCGACAGTATATCCTCCCAGCCCTAGAGAAAGACTAGTTCTTTATCTAAATCCCTGCTCTCTCCCCATCTCTCATATTCTCATCCTACTAGATGAAGAGGAAAAGAGAAGAAAGGAGGAGGAGTTTATTAGTGGAAGAAAAATGTTGAGAAAAAAACACACAAGGAAGACATAGATACATATGTGAAAAAAAAAAGCACAAATGGCTCAGCAGTACTTTCTAAGAGAAATAGAATACTTTAAGTTTTCTTGTCACACTTAAACAATGAAGTGAAACAGGTGACATTAATTTTAGTAATTATTTCATTTAACAGGATATATTCAAAACATTGTCATTTCAACATGTAATCAATATACAAATTCACTGATGAAAAATTTACATTCTTATTTTCATGCACATATCAATTTGGAATAGCCATATTTCAAGGGCTCACGGGCCACAAGTGGCCAGCGGCTGCTGTATTGAACAGTGCAGTCCAGACTCCTCCTCAACTCTTGAATAGCAGTAGGGAACTGAAGAATCCAGGAATGACTGGGGTCCACACATTCCCCAGTCATGTGCCTTTGTTCACCCACTCATTCGTCCACACAGGGATTTCTGAATGCCTGCTCTGTGCCTGGGGCTTCTGAGGTGGAGTCAAACAGGAGATGGCATGTACGACCAGCAAGTGTGCCAGTTCATGCATCCTGGGCCAGGGAGCTAGCCTTCTAAGGGGGACCGGGATCTGTCCATTTTTCAGGGGTCTTGAACTGGAGCTAGACTGTGTGTGGTTGGCAGATACTTTGGATTTGGCCTTTTGAATGTTCCTGTACCATATCTCAGTAATGACAAAACCCACCAAGTGTTAACACTTAGTCAGCTTAGCATCTTTTTGCCCCATCCTTCGCTCACTTCATTTGTTAGGTTACCTGTGGGCCTGCTGCAGACGTCTGATGTTTGAGGACATTAGATCAGAAATCTCTAAGAAATCCCATGTTGATAAGACCAAAGGTAGACAGAACTAGACAGCAAACAGGCTGGGGTTAACAACCCCCACTCGTGTTTTAGAATCATCTTAAACATACCATACTTTAAACATACCATTTCCTGGCCTTACCCTCAGAGATTCTGATTCAGTTGGTCTGAATTGGGGATGGGGGCCACTAATTTTTGTAAAGGCTCCACACATGCTACTGCTGGGAAACCAGAGCCCAGAGAGGCTTCTGTTCTGACCAGGGTCACAAAGTACACAACCTCCTACCTCCCAGCCCACTGCTGTTTACTGTAGACAGCACTGAGGGCAGAGGAGCCCTTAGAACCTTCCTGAACATTCAGGAGGCATCGTGTAGCCCTCCGCTCACAGGGGGTCACGAATCTGTAACCACTGTTGCCTCTTCAAGAACAAAGCCCTTGTCAGTTTACCACTCTGGGAAGATTGCCAGGCTCAAGTATTCATAATAATCTCTTTATTTTTTAAATGCCTTATAATTCCATAAATAGAGCTTACTTTCTCTTCTTTAATGGTAATGAAGCTTATCTGACTGATTGGTTGATTAATATTACTCTAATTCCTTGACTGACTAAACAAAAAGGCCAAAAAAGGGATACCAGGCAATGGTGGGTTGGGATGCGAAGCAGCAATTCTGCCCCTTTCTAGCTGCCAGCCCGGTGTCTCTGAGAGAAGGGCAGTGCAGTTTCTGCGCAGTCAGACTCTGCTAAGGAAGGGCTAAGTCACCTTCAGGAAGCTGAGCCCTGCATGTTCCCCTGGGCACACTCCTGAAAATCCTTTTCTTCACAGTATACAGTGTCCCGTGGGAGATGTTTCTCTCTGGTTTCAGTAATGATTGCCCTTGTCCTGGGTCTGTGTTGTGTGTATACTTGAGGACAATGGGCACCATGGAACTGACCATGTTTGCTGCTTCCCGTTGGCTGTTAGGAACCTCAGAGCCCAAGCCGTGTTCTACCAGCAACAAGCATAAAGTCCTTAGCCTATGTTTGGTGTAAAAACAGCTCACATTTGTTGCACATTTCCTGTCTTCATGGACTCCTTAGACCTCACTCTCTGCAAACTGCATGTTCCTGAAAAACTAGAGTGCAGAGCTCCCTTTTATAAATCAAGTAATGATTTCAGTGCCTTCAGGGAATAAGGAAACTCATTTAAATTGGAGATCCCTGTGCTGTGAATAATGACCTCCTTACTCCACCATGTTTGCATTGTCATCTGCTGTTTTTGGGCTCTTGACCTGCAGAGAAGGCCAGCTGGGCCTGGCTGCTGCCTCTGAGTTGGCTGTGAACTTAAGTGTTCTTTTCCTGAGCTCAGAAAAGCCCCTGCTCTAGCTACACATTACAGGGCGGAGCTGAGCCCTGACTGGGGCCCATAGTGTGGATGGCTTTGCACCATCATACACTGGCCCAGGGACAAAGGGAGACGGAGAACTTTGACTGGTCACCTGCCTCCTTGCGGTGGGTTCCTGAGAGCAGATGGAGACACGAGGGGGTTAATGAGGTAGGCGTTCTAGCCAAATGCTTTCCATCTTCCTTCCACCACTGAGCCCATTGGAACAGAATGCTGTGCTGGGTGGGTGGGTTAGGGAAGGCTAGAAAAGCTGCATTTCCATCAAAGGTGTGTTGGGTGGGGCATGACTAGAAATACCATGCACCGATTCAATTCAATTCAGTGAATATTTATTAAGCAACTTCTATATGAGTTACTTTTATGTATTAAAAATAGCCTTCCCTGTAGTAATTATTATCCCTATTTTACAGCTAAGCTACTTAGAAGACCCAGAGATGTTAAGTAAATTAGCCAAGATCACACAGCCAAGCCTAGGATTTAGCTGGGATTTAAATCGAAGTCTCTCACTCTGTAGACCCAGTATCCCAAGCTGCTTCTCCACACTGTTCTACCACTCACTGTGTCACACATTCCTTTTTAAATTGTTTTCAGAGGTACATCTTGAGGTCTCATTTCCGAGGCATCTCTTCTTGCTGTAGTGAGGAAATCAGGGTGGGAAACAGACTGATCTTCAAAGCTCTGGGGAAATGGATGGAACGAGCAGTTTACACTTATAAAATTTGTTTTCAGTTCCAGCCAGGGGTAGTAGTAATTTAATCGTCAGGGCTAGCGTCCACTTCCTTAGGGGCTCCCTGCCCCAAACCAGATGGTTTTTGTTGAATCTGGCAGTTTTCAGAGAAAGGTCCAGATTGGAGTGTCAAATCCTTGGCTGGTCTCCGGGAATGGGGCTCATGGAAGAGCCCAGGGAACCTCTGGCGCGCTGTGTGCTTCCGGTGCTCAACGACCTGTTTGTCTCTCTCCACAGCAGCCCCATGAGGCACGCGCCATTACTGGCCCCATTTTATGGGTGAGAAAACTGAGCCCCTGGGACTTTGTCTGGTCAAACTCAGATCTGGGACTCATCGTGTCTAGAAAGAGGCAAGCCTGGTGCCTGGCACTCATGGGCCCTCACAAGCCATTGTAGCTTCAGATTCCTAGCTCAGAGGCTTTTTTGTTCCATCACACTGTCTCTGCCTTGAGAGAAAGTGCTCTATCCTGAAGGCTATTTTTCTCAAAATAGAAGAAAACCCTTGCTGGGCTGTGATCGCATGTTCCTCCACAGGCTCCTTTGGAGTCTCTGTGGACCACGCACATGACTTACTTTCATCCATCCAGAGGTCATAAGAAACCAAATGTTGGCAATATAACATCTTTCTTTAGAGGAACTCAGAGGCCTGCCCCACCATTGGTCTCTGGGGGTGGGGTAAGAAATTTGAGAGGCTGTGGAGGAAGAAGGCTCTGGCTTTGTTTTGTCAAGATCTGTGCTTTTTAAACAGTTTCATCCCCAAACCCTTAGCACCCCTCTTCCTAAAGGAAAAACAATCCAAAAAAATATCTGTACACCACCATGTCCTACAGGGCTCACGGCTCTCTCTCTCTCTGTGTATTCCCAGACCAGCCCCAGATCCAACGAAGAGTGGGAAGGACTGTTCACAGGGGTCACTGGTATGGGGCTCAGGTAGAGTATTGGGCTCACAGCCAAGACAGGCCAAGAGGGAAAGGCAGGCTGGAATCAGGAGGAACCACTAGGTGGTTCCAAGTATGTGAATTTCAGCAGGTACTGGGACCCATCAGAGCAAAGGTGGGGGGAGCTTGCTGGGAGGGGGGAATACAGAGTCACTGGTGCTTGCCGAGAGCCCATTATGAGCAAGGTAATCTCCGTACTTGTCCTTCTTTCCCCCCATGACCCCATGAAATTGCAAAATGGGAAGTTGAGGCTCAAAGAGTCCCAACAACCTATCCCAGGCTCATAGCTTGTCAGAGGCAGAACTGAGACAAGAGCCCAGGTTCCTGGCGCCAGAGCTGGAGATGGGATCAGGAAGGAGCCAGGCTTGCTGGCAAAGCAGCAAGCGGTCCTCATACACCTCATACACCCAGCCTGTCACACGGTGTTGGGTAGGAGGGTGTGATCCTGAAGTAAGGTGTGGCTATGTTGTAGACATGCCATGTGATGTGATGTAGGTCTCACCCTGCACTGTCCAATGGGGTAGCTGCTAGTCATATGGGCTATTTCAATTTCAATTAGTTAAAATAAAAAATTCAGTCCCTGGGTCACATGAGCCACATTTCAGGTATTACATTCTACATGTGACTAGTACCATGTTGGACCCCTATCCAACCCCTTCATTTCACCGAAGATAAGCCTGAGGCCCAGAGAGAAGCAAGGAACACTGGGATTTAGTGGCACGGCACAGCTGAGTTCCTAACCCAGGCCACCAGCTCCCATGCTGTGGCCCTTCTGCTATGCTCGGTGTTTCACTCTTAGCCCACAGTCCTTACTACTCTGTAATTAGTGGCCACTCACCACAAGGGTAACTCCAGCTCTGGCAGCCTTACAGGACTGGGTCTCAGGAAAGGAGGCCACAGAGCTGAGTCAGTGGTAGTGAGACAGAATTCAAGGGAACCCATTAGCCAGACAGTGTAGAGGTTGTGAGTATTAACTGAAGCCAGGGAGCCGGGTCTGGGATCCCAGTGCTGCCACTGGCTAGCTGCTTGACCTTGGCTGAGTTACTTCATTTCTTGGACTGTTAAGCCTAAATGGCATAGTAGTACCTCATAGGGTTGTGGTAGGGAATTAATAAGTGACTGTATCTGAAGCCTCCGGGATAGTGTCTGGCAGATCATAAGCAGTATATCCATGTTAGATTTGTATCTTTATGAAGGGTTGCTGCTTAAGCAGATTTGTCCCCTCTCTGGAGCTGGGCATGTGAGCTGACGTGTACTCATGAGGAAGGGGGCCGAAGGTTTGCATCCCAGTGCGCTTAGAACACCTCAAAGCCATGGTCTGCGTGGACTAGTTCTGACAAACTCCTCTGCTCCTGCTTAAGTCTCTCATAGAGCACTTACCCTGTTCCATTTTATATTTTAAAAAATAATTAGAGTATTTGGCTTCCCTTCCCTATTAGAAAATAAACTCCTCGAGAGCAGAAACAGCATTTTATTTAGTAACACAGAGATTCAGGACCTTGAGTGCCATAATATGAATTCAAATAATTTCCTTTTAGTGATTCATCTTTTCTTTTGCTTTATTGAAATGTAATTCACAAAGCATTCTATGTACAATTCAGTGGCTTTTAGTAGATTCACAGAGTTGTGAAACTCACCACAGTCAATTTTAGGACATTTTCGTCACCCTCAAGAAGAAGCCCATCCCCATCCCCCCACCCCCAAACTTCATGGGATTGTGGTAAGCATTAAATGAAGGAATACATGGAAATAGGCCTATCGCAGGGCCAGAAACAGTTGGTGCCCAGTTAATGTCCATTCTGCAGGGTCTGGTGCAGGCTTGTGGGATTGGATTCTACAGTTTTCCCGACCCCGGATACACGAAGGCTGCTCTGCTAGGTCATCTGACAGAAGCTCTAGGAAGCTCAGTTTCCCTGTGAAGGTCCATTGCCAGGTATTGTGTTACGCTGGGACTCAGAGTGGTGTTGGGGTGTGGGGTTCAGCATACAGGGAGGTATTGCCCATGAAATTTCCCATACACGGGGTCTGGTCTGGGTGGCTCATATCAGAAATTACACACTGGGTGGCCTCCCTCTCCACACCTGGCAGGTTAAGGCAAACACGAATCTGGGGCCCTGTGCTTCATGGCAATTTTTGTTCAGTTGTAGCTACTTTGGAGCCCAAATGATTATAAACTGCCTTTGGCTGCTCTCTCAAAGTGGGTTCATCATCTGCCTTGTATTTTTCCTCAAGAAGAAGAAATGCCAAGCTCAAAAACATCATTTTCATTGCCCAGTTGTTCCTTTGATCAAGGAGCTTCTGGAGAAAGGAATGCAGTGGCTGAGGGGAAGACTAGACGTTATTTGGGTTTGGGTCCCGAGAAGAACCTCAGGCCTGGCTGTGTCAGGAGCAAGGGGTGCAGGGAGGGAGGGAGGATAACCGGGCCACCTTGGAGAGCCTCGAGCCAGCACCAGGAAGGGAGCTCTCTGGGAGGAAGAGAGTGCTGAATGAAAACAATGCTGATTCACTGGTTCCACAAGCATGCGTCCACTCAAGTGCATGCTCAGTCACAAGGAGGACAGGTCAGAAAACAGATCTGGATTCCAGATTTCATGATTCTGTGAGATTTAAGTCAGTCACATACTTCCTGTAGCCTCAGTTTACTCTCCTACAAAATGGAGCTAATAATATGTATTTTATAAGGTTACTATAAAAGTTAAGTAAGATAATCTCCAGATGCTGTGAAAAGCTAAGCACATTACCAGGTGCAGAAAATGTTGAGATGTCAGTGAAGACCCAGGAGTAAAATTTAAGGAGGCAATTGCGGTCGGGCTTGTGCAAGTGCAGGGGCAGTGCTTGAGGGAGAGTGCCTCCTTAAATGTCTCCTCCTTGGTGCCTCACTCACCTACGGGAGCCCCCATCCCTGATGTGACAGAAGGATTGAAAGGTACTGTCAGTTCAGGGTGCCCTTAATGAAATCAGATTTTACTTGTCGCAATATCTGTTTTCACTTGAGAAACAATTATACAATATGTGCGGAGCACTGTATTTGTTCAGTCTATGGAAAACTTGTAACCTACCACATTGAAGTCACTTCCCTCCAGTCACCAACAGCCCTCTGGCTGGTATTGCTAAGCCTGTCTCACTAACCTGAGTCTTAACCATTCCCTGCATCACAGAGACATTTCACTGGCACATCTCAGAAGTGGCGGTAAGGGCAGAGCCAAGGATCCTTCTTGGGTAACCACTATACATGACAACTGAAGAAAACTCGTTTGTTTTCCCTCTTAATTCTTCCTCATGCCTAGTGCAGTGGTGAGTACAGAGTAGGTGTTTGATGGATTCTTGGTGATTGAATTAGTAGGTATAGGTAGAGAGGGATGAATGGATGGACAGATGGAAGGATGGAATGAGTGGATGGACGCAAGTGTGGGTGGAATGAATGGATGGGTGAATAGGTGGATTTCATTAGCATGTGAGTTCCATGGAGGCAGGGATTTTCATCTGTTCTGTTCACTGATGTATGTCCCATGCCTAGTGTTTGGTGCATAGCAAACACTAAATATTTGTTGTTGAATTGGGTGGATAGATGGATGAAAGAGTATGAATGGGTACATGGATGGGCAGATGAATGAATACTAGTTTACTTTGGAATAGTACTTTAGTTGACAACCTTTATGTTATTCAATCTTCATCTAAACTGTGCAGTATAGTCCGGAGAGATACATAACTCACCAAATTCTCCTTTGGTCCAAGTGGTACCCTCACTATTGCATACGTACTTTTGTCCTAGAAATATCTTCCAACTCCTTTCAAACTGTAAGCTCATCCAAACCCAGGAATAAATTTAACCAATATTCCCAGTATTGAGCGCAAGGCCTAGCACACTTGAGATAGTCTGTATTTGTGGACCGATGATGTATGATCATCACCATTTGGAATAGACCAGAGAACTGACGAGACCAGTCGTGGCCACACAGCTAGTGGGTGGCAGAGCCAGGATTGAAACTTGGCTCCAGACCAGATTGCTCATGTTGGGCTTGTTTGACATCAGATGGGCATGAAGATGATTTGGCTGCCTAGATGACTGGGGAGCTCAGATGAATAAATGATAGATCCATTATTCCACGGAGCTGGGGAGCCCGTGAAGAACAGTTGCTTAAAAATGACAAGCAGTCTTGCGTGAGCCTCCTGGTTGAAAAACCTGCATCTTCCTAAGTCCCTGGCTTTGTTAGCAGGCAGGGATTATGTGATGTGTTCAGAAGCCCAGTCATCTATTGGTATGTAACGGAGTCACTGCCAGTAAAGATTCCCTGGTACCAGAGGCCGATAGAATTTAGACATACTGGCAGGAAATTTCTCACATTTGGCAAGTGGTGTTTTACACATCAGGGCCACTTTTGTTTACTGCAGACTTGACCTTGTGAAATAAAGCCCTGTCCTACTCTTTGCCAGCAAAGGATGAAAGGTCGTGTGGAGTTGTCGAAGGGGGTTAGCCTTTGGCCTCACAAAGACGTGTCAGATGTAGGATCCCTGCCTGCTAGCCTGGGGAGTCAGGGAAAAGGAAGGAAGTAAATGCTTTCTGAGCACCCAGTTCATACCAGGTCACTTGCACTGGTGTCAAGGCACACTAACACATATAATCCTTCCCATTGCCCTGCAGGGTGTAGGTATAGGTGTCTGCATTTGATGCATGAGGAAAGCAAGGCTCAGAAAGTTTATGCATCTGCCCAAAGTCTCACTGTGGGTACTGATGGAAGGGCCTCTGTGTCTGACTCCAAAACCCCTTCCACCTTAGGAAAGACAAGCCACCAAATGCCTCTCCTCCTCATTAACATGGAGGGAAACACCAAAATGCCCATCCATTCAGTCTGTACTATGAATCAGGTGACCTCTCACCTCCCAGGTGTTTGCAGGAAGAAGGCTTGAACTCCTCCACCTGAGCACACTCAGGCTATGCAGACTGTTTGCACCCACATGCTGGCAGATTCTCAGATGACAAGCCATTTGAACATGTGCCAGTATCTCAACCCTTCTAATTAAAACCACATTACCGGGATGATTTTCAGTGCTCATTTGTGGAGTCGGGATACTCTCTGGTTTCAAATTCAGTTTGAAGTTTTCCCTTCTGAACAGCACTTGCAGTGGCCTCAGTAATGAACATGTGGAGATCCTGTGTGACCTGCCCTGGGAGCCTGTGTATTCTCTTTTATTCCAGAAGCCTCTACTTGGGGAGGATCAGACTGCCGGGCAGATGGTCTGGCAGCCCATATGCCAAAAACACGTGTTAACTCTTCCTTGTTTATTACTTTCATTGCATTAGCTGTGTGGCCCCTGCCCTCCAGCCTTGCAAGGTACAGGAGAACAGAAGCAAGTGGATCAGTATTCACTTGCCATGGTTACTGTCAGGCTCCAGGAAGCACCTCTGGCTGGTGTTCTGCAGGCTGGCCCTTAACTCTTGCCACTGTTTCCTTCTTCTAGCTGAGGACCTTTGCACCTGCAGGCTTGGTGAGCTCAGGCCCCTAGGTGCAATCCTGACCTGGAACTGGAGGAGAATAAAGAACAGCATCCTGAGTGATTGGTCTTTAGGGATTCATTGAACTGTCCGATTTACTTCTGAATTGGTTTGAAAAATGTTTAAATAGTTCTCTAAGAAGGCCTAACATATCTTCTTTGAGAGACAGCATCCAGCTTTTGAGGCTTCTAGGCTCGCCTAGACCCTGGCCTAGTCTCAGTACTCAGGCCTAGTTTCCTAGTACATGGAGCAAGGCCCTCCATGACGGTCCTCACGTGCCTTCCCAGCCCATCTCCCACCACGCAGGAGGCGTCCTGTGCTCGGGAACGCTGAACTTCTGGCATTCCATCCACATCACCTTTGCCTGGACTTCCTCTTCCAGGACCATCCCTGCCTCGCTCACTGCCCTGTCACCCATACCTTCACCACACTAACTCCTGCTTATCTGTTAAAATGTAACAACTTAGCAGTTGCTTTCTCTGGCAGAAGCCACTGATCCCGGCTGAGTGAGGTGCCCTCTGCTGCACTCACATTACACAGATCTCTTTCCATAGTGATAGGACAGTTGCTTGTCTCAATGTCCTGCCATGTCTTACTCATCTTGGCAACCCCACAGGTCCTCAAACAAAATAATCACCGCATAACTGTGGGGTGGTGTCTTGCCAATGGGTTTCAGCCCCAGGCAAGTTCGCTATGGATTCAGCATGACCAAAGAAAATGATAACAAAACGTTCTTGGGGGTGAAAGGCTTATACCCAACTTTATTTCCAGGTGGCAGGTCAGTCACTAGAATCCCATTCACTCAGAGTGAGTCTGTGTACAGCAAGCCGGTCTCTGCCCCTGGGCCCCTCTGTCCGCACAGTCGTCCTCTGGGCCTCTCTGCACAGTCGTCCACACAGCCGTCCTCTGGGCCCCTGTCCTCTGCTCTCCTGCATCCTTGCAGCCCTACCATCCTGTTGCACCCAGAGCATTGGGCAGAGCACTTTATATAGAGTCAACAACCATGTATTGCCCACAGGTGTGCAGTGAGCTACTCAGCCAGGGCCAGGTGAGAATCTTGGCCACAGGAACTCTCATTTTATCCACAGGTGGCCAGATGGACGGATGAATGAAG
Source organism: Manis pentadactyla (assembly GCF_030020395.1). Lineage (NCBI taxonomy): Eukaryota > Metazoa > Chordata > Mammalia > Pholidota > Manidae > Manis > Manis pentadactyla. The sequence goes on from NC_080027.1 coordinate 35,518,712, forward strand.
ACAGAGAGGACTGATTAGTTACGTAACTGAGCTTCCAGCTCATTCTCAAGCCCCATCCCCAGATAGCCTGATAGCCCAGTGAACATCATGAAATTAGAAGGTGGCCAGTGTGAGGCTCAGAGTCCAGGAGCAAGACCATTAGGAGTTGGAATCCAAGGGGCAATGCAATCGGTAAAAGGCAGGATTCCTACCAGGTGCTGATGCACTTGTCATGGGCAGTCTTAAAGACCCAGTCTGCTAGTCCTTTCCACTCTGAGATGAAGCTTCCAAGCAGTTCTTTTGCAGGTGGCACCATTTTGTGAATTCTCACTGCTTTGGTTTCTCAGCTATGTAATCAAGTTGTCAGATTTCTAAGCTTTAGGTTTGGGCAGTCTTGGCTTGGGATTCTGGCTCTGCCAATTCCTAGAGGTGTGACCATAAGCAAATCCGTTGTCCTCTTTGAGGCTTTCTACTTCTCCGGGAAATGAGGATGCTGAATGAGACAGTAAATGGCAAGTGTGGGGAGCTTCCTCAATGGGGTAGTTGAGGAAAGCTTAATGACGGTCAGGGTTTCAGGAAACCAATAGGGATACTATAACAGCCCAGGAGTAACATAGCAGGGAACCATTACCACCCCCAGGCCTGAAAAGGAAGGGTTACTGAGAGAGCTGACTCTGCACGGGGGGGACACTGCACAGGAACAATGACCTTAAGAAGAAAAACGAAGCCCCAGCCAGCTCACAGCCTAGCAGGGAGGAGTGGGGGATTAACATCCCAGCCTCTCTGTCCTGCCTGGAGGCTGATGCCTCCCATTGGCTAAGCCCAACCAGAAGTCAGAGGGGAAGGAAAGCACTGGTAATACCCCAACAGGTCAGCCTCCTGGGGCACAGAACAGTGGAAGAAAGGATAGAGAAAGGAGGCCAGCACTGTCCTGACACACAGTAGGTTCTCAGGGCAGGCCACCTCTGTCCCTGACCCTACTAACTTTTCTACCTCCATAGGAAAACGGACAGAACAGAAGGTGAAACAATCTGAGCACTCTTTATAGGTCCTCACATGAGTGTGTTAGGAACAAAGTTGAAATGAAGAGAAAGAATAAAGGATTTTTAATTTTGGTTATCTGAGGATGTCTTTTATCCACCTTATCTCTTTCCACCAGTAGCTGGGATAACTGAAACCTCATCGCCTTCCCTAACTGCAGTTGTTCAATGTGCTGAATGCACATCAAAGGTGTTTTTGTAAGGAGCTGTATACTGTAGTTTTTAATTAATTTTAATTTTATTTTTATATTTGATCTAATAGAGTCAAATGAATCTCTATTGCTCAGATATCACCAAACCGGTGAACTAGGTCAGTCTGTCCAGGAGGAGTTCTTTGAACTTCTTTGCATGTGTAAATCACTTCTGCCAGCAGACTCTGGGCTCTGCCAGCAGATACCTGGCTTCAGTCTAGCAGGGATGGGTGTTAGATGGGAGCAAGGTGTCAGAAACATGAGAGGCCAGACTGAGCAGGTGATGTCAGCCTCACGTTCATTCCACGAAGAGGCCCTACTCTGTGCTGGGCACTGAGTGGTAAGGGAGACAGAGGGGTTGCCTGAGCACCTCAGTTTGGTGCCCAGGGAGAACATAAACTTGGACACTGGAGATGGAAACATAGCAGGTGCCTTTATTTTTCCTCCTCAACCTGCTTAACTGCAGGAGGATTGGCACCATACCTACCCCTCTGCAGTGACCTCCAGAGCTTTCCTGTCACCCAGGGGGCTGCTGCCCATGGTTGTCAACCCCAGGGACCCTCTCATGGGCTCCTCCCAAGGCTCTGCTGGGATCCCTGCCTCTCGCTGTCTCCTGGGAGACACTGTGCCTTTCTAGTACCGCAAGACTTTGCCTCTGTCCCCTTCATGGCTTTCAAGGCTGCGTGTAACAGCTGCTATTCTACCATGACGTCTGCTGTCTCCTTTCCACCTACCAAGCCCCAGTTTCTTCTTTCCCTATTATCACCAGGAGAGAACTGCTTGGCCTTTTCCAAGAACTCCACACAGAGGATTTGATCTCCCTGCCCCATCCTTCCCAATGTGCAGGGGTGTTTCCACATGCTTGGCTTGCTTGGTACTTGAATACATTAAAATTAGCACATAGTATTATATGAAGTTGCAACATGTGTAAAGTTTTTAATGTGTGTGAGGGTAGGGAAAACTAAAATGGCCTTTAATCTCATAACTCAGATAACTCCTGTTAAATTAAAAAACATGAGATGTGCACAGTCAGAAAGTGCAGAGTACTGAGAGATAAAACACATAACTCATCTTAGGTTCCCAGTTGCCTCTCTCCAAATGTAACCACTGTTGAAGAGTTTCCTTTCTTTCCAGAAAAAAAATGTAGACCCATGTTTTATTTACACCAAAGAGGTCACTTTATCCAGTGTCTGCACCTTGTATCTGTCCCTTGACAATCTATCTAGGAGTAGTTCTGCTCTCAGTCTGTTCAGAACTAACTCACTCTTATTCACTGCTGTGAATGTTCTTCCATTGAATGTAGTAGATTATTAACTTCGACCTCTGTCCATAGATTCTTAAGTATTTCTAGTTTTTTGCTGTTACCTATAACTCTTTAGTGAATTCCTTATTTGCATATTTTGGGGGATGAGTATAATTGGAGAGCAAATTCCTAAAAAATAGAACTGATACCAAAAAGGACATACTTAAATTTTGGTGGATATTTCCAAATTGTCCTACAAAACGTCGCACCAGTGTATCCTGCCGTCAGCAGTATAGGAGAGTGCCCCTCCTCCATGGGCAGACAACAGAAGTTATCAAGCTCTCCCATTTTTGTCAGCCTGATGGGAAAAAAAGTGGTATTTCATTGTGTTTTGATCTGCATTTCTTTAATTATCAGTGCAGCCAAACATCTTTTCATATGTTTATTAGCTGTTTGTATTTGCTTTCTCCAAATAGACTGTTCATATCCTTTGTCTCATTTCTTTCTACAAGACCAGAAATAAAAATAAAGTATTTTATGAAATCAAAAGCAGGATCCAAATTTCAAGTATTTTAATTTTATCATTGATTTTAATTCCTTTTAATTTGAGATGGCAAATTGCAGGGCAGGAGGAGGGTCCAGACATCTTTATCTTCTGCTCCTTGAACAGGAAAGCCTCTGTAACCTCTTAGAAGGGTCTTTCTGTTCCCACCCCATGAAGAACAAGGCAATTAATTATTTAGCATCCCAGTGGTTCCAAGGGGGATCTGTACCAGTCAAACTGCACTCTGGCAGCTGCTAAGTAGCATGCACCCAGTCACGGATCAGCTGTGGGGCTCCGTGCCGTCCATTTAGATGAGGCCTTCGTTGACTGCCTATTGTGCACCTCCGGAGGTCACATCCTTGACACCATCTGCTGGACCATGAAGATCATCAGCATGCCAAGGAGTCTGACAGACTGTGATTATTTTCTGCTCGAGTGCGTTTCTTTTCCCCCCTGGCATGAAGGGGAATCATTTTCTGTGCAAGCTCTTTGTGCAGCAGGCACCTCATAAAAGGGAAGATGAGCGTCTTTGGGTGCACTGATGAATTTGCCCTGGTCTGAAGGTGGCCAGGCCCTGAGTGTGTGTTTGGGGGTAGTGCAGTTGATGTTTTTGGCCCCAGTAGATGGGCTATTGCTCATCTGTCCATTCATCCACCCATTCCACCCAATAAACATGTTGAAAGTGGTCTAGTAAGGAAGTGAAAACTTTGGGTTTACAGACAGGATACACCTGAGTTCTGGAACCTGCTCATGTGTGACCTGGGCAAGTTGCATTGCTTCTTGCTTCTTGGGGCTGTTGAGTTTCCTTAACTATAAAATGGGGCAAAAATGCCCGCAGCAGAGTTGTGAAGTCTATGGACATAGTCTGTGTGTTAGACAACTGATGCCACGATCATGCTGTGTTAACAAGCCACTTAAAAACTCAGTAGTTTCAAACAGTAATTTCTTCCAGCTCATACATCTGGGAGTGAGCTGGGTGTCAGCTGATACTAAGCCGGATTTGGCTGGGTTTGGCTGTCTTCTGCCGGTTGGATAGAGGTCTGCCCCATGAGGCTGTCATCTGCCTTGGATTAGTGGTGTTCAGTCTTATGTCTGCCTTTAGCTGGAAGTACTGAGAAGTTCAGGAAGAAAGGCAGGAAGTGAGGGATGAGAATCAGGAGCAATAATACAATCTTCCACTCTGTATACTTCATGGTACATAGTAGTTACCTTGGTTTTCTGTCTGATGTGCTAGAAAGCAGAATGGCTTGACAGCACCATTCTCCCCACAGATGATGGTCAAGCTTTGTGCTGCTTTTAATCCATGGATTCCTATTCTGTAGTTCTTCAGTTTCCCAAGAATTGATCCCCTTGAGAAACTGAAGGAAACCAACACTCAAGAGTTTTGCATTTTTTTCTTTGCCTTTACTATTTATTCCATAGTTTAATGTCATTCATCAGTTCTAGAATATTCTCAGCTCTATTTCTTCAGCTATTTCCTCTCTCCCATTCTTTCCATTCAGAATTGCCATTAGCTCTAGGTTGGATCTTCTCATTCTCTTCTCCATGGTTTTAACAGACCTGTCTTGTTTGCCATATACCTCTGCATGCTATGTTATGGGAAATTTCCTCAAACTTATCACTGAATTCACTGTATCTCTTGTCAGCTGTAATTAGTCTGCTCTTTCATTCAACTTCCACGTTTTAATTTTAATGACTGGCATTTTGGTTTTTTTTTCCCATTTCTCAGGTTTTATTTGTTTCTTTTTCAAACCTGCCTTTATTTTCTCTTAGTGGCCTTCTTTTTTTGTTTTTTTCTGAATAATTATTTTTTATTGAAGGGTAGTTGACACACAGTATTACATTAGTTTCAGGTATACAACACAGTGATTCAACATTTATATACATGATAATTCTAGGTACCAGCTATCACCATAGCAAGTTGTTACAATATTTTGACTATATTCCTTATGCTATACATTATATCCTGGTTACTTATTTATTTTACATTTGGAAGTGTGTGTATATATATATATATTTTTTTGTTGTTTGTTTTGTTTTGTTTTGTTTTGTTTTTGTGAGGGCACCTCTCATATTTATTGATCAAATGGTTGTTAACAACAATAAAATTCTGTATAGGGGGATCAGTGCTCAATGCACAATCATTAATCCACCCCAAGCCTAATTTTCGTCAGTCTCCAATCTTCTGAAGCATAATGAACAAGTTCTTACATGGAGTACAAATTCTTACATAGTGAATAAGTTACATGGTGAACATTACAAGAGTGGCCTTCTTCTTTTAATATGACTTTTAATCCCTTCACTTATCTTTTTGGTCACTGAAATCCATTTATAATCTATCAGATGAGTATGTCAAAGGTGTTCAGCCTTTGTTATGCCTGCTGGTGAGGGGTGGTTTACTTGGGTGATATATAATTTGTGTGTATATATATATATATAAATTTTTTGGCAAGCTCATCTTTAGATGATGTTGTTTTTGGTGTTGCTATTGTTCAGTTTTTCCCGGAGGGATTTCCTGCATTCAGGGTTATGGAAGTACCCTTACAGAATCTAGAGGGCTTTTGTGCACTGGCCCACCAAGCACCACAGAGGTTTCACTGGTCCCAGATCAGTTTTACATTAATATCTTGGTTTAAGAGTCCTGCAACCCAGAGGTGGCATAAATTTGGGCTTCATACTTGTATGTGGCACAGGTTTGAGATTTTCTATATTATGGGATAATTTTTTTTTCTCTCTCTCTTCCAAGCCCTGAGCAGAAACAAACTTCTTGGCCTCTTGCTTCTCAGGCACAGATCTTATACACTGAGGGAAGAGACCCTTCGGAGGCCTTGACCTTATGCAGGGGCTTCCCCTGGCTCCCTGCCTCACAAGCACCTGGGTCTGCTTTTCCCCCAACATGGATGTTAAAACCCCAGCCCTTAGCTGTTAACATCTATATTTGTATCTTATATACTTCTGGGCCACTATAATTTTAGCTCTTTCACTCAGTGTTCTGGTTTAATGTTACTTATTTAATGTTTTTTTCCATTTTATTTTGTCCCACATTCCTATATGCTTTTGATAGGAAGGGAGGTCCCTTAAATGCAGCCTACCATATTGCCAGAACTGGAAGTCCAAGACTAAGCCGCTTCTCGGAAAAAACATTGCTGGGTCCTTTTATTTTATACTCCTTCCCAGGATAGACCCCAAAGAAACGCATATTCATGAAATGATTGAATAACCAGACACCTATTGGATTTAAAAACCAATTGAAACCTAAAGCTTTTGACTAGCAAATTGCTGTCTAGAATTGCCTTCTATTGAGTCCTGTAATAATCAGAATTTCAATTATTCATTTTCAATTAAAAACAAGGCATAATGGTCACACATGTCATTAAGAAATTGAATTGTGTCTAATGTTGGATTGATAGAAGGCAATATTTCCTGGGCCATTCCTTTCTTTAATGGCCAGAAACCAGACAGCTTCCAGTAGAAGAACAAAAATTAGAGCAGAACTTTTTAAAGATGCAAAAAGTTGTATTTTTTGTAGGACAGCAGGGTTGACCCTTAGTGACCTGTCATGCAGGGGGCGTGACTCTATTCCCCAATTGGCATGAATGTCCCCAACCTAATTACTGCCAGGTGTAGGACTGAGAGTTTCTAGGTGTGTGTTCCTATCATAGCTCTGCCGCTTGCTCCTTTGTTCCTTGTAGCCTAGGTAACCTCAACCCAAACAGAAACAGGGGTCCTGTAGCCCGAGGAGCCCTCAGTGGGCAGAACCAACGGTTTGGTGTGCCTGGCACCCTGGTTAACCCTATATTTGGATTATCTCATTAGTTACACAATTGACTTCTTAGGCATTTTCTTAGAAGAAAATTAGTACAAATAGCGTGCCAGGAACACCAATGCTGAATGTTTATGTGATGAATAATGCCACAACTACTGCATAACTCCGTGTTCAGCTCCTGCCAGGTGTCAGTTCCTGTAGTAGTCACCTTACCCACATTCTCTGATTTAATCCTTGAAACCACCTCCTGAGATTACTCCTACCTGAAATGTGGGAAAGCAGTTTGAAGGAGTTAGATAAGTCACCCAAGGCCACCTAGCTAGGGAGTGAGAGAAATTCAAACCCAGATCTCTGATTTTAGATGACCAGCTTGTTAACGTTGTGCATAAAGAAAGTAAAGGATTTGGGGGGAAGTATTAAATACATAAAGTGTGTGAGTGCTTGGGTGGCTCAGAGGCTTGGCATATTTTGGTTTTCTCAGAAGAATTTCAGATGCCTGAGTCTGCTGGGTAGATGAATTTGAAATTGGACCCAGTGCTGTGCCTGGCATATAGTAGGGGCTTAATAAATATTTAATGATCCAATCAATTCATTAATGATTTAGTTACTGGCTGATTAGTTATACTGTCATTTCTTTTAAAGAATAGACTAGAAGCATGATATAAAATTCATGGGCTAGATTTGGAATTAGCAGGACCCATATCCAAATTTTGCCCAGCATGTTTACTAGCTCTGTGCCTATGGGCAGGTGGATTGACTTCTTTGTGCCCCAGTTTTCTCATCTGTAAAATGGGCACAATCTTAATATCTATGTGGTTCCTGTGAGAAACATGTAGTACACTTAGAGTAGTCCTTCAGATAGTAAGTAAGGATAAAAGTCATTGCTTATGTTGTGAGTATCCAAGCACATGGGAATTATTAATTATTGTTCCTGCATGCCACTTGGGGTTGTTGTTAATGATTCTGAGTAAAATTCGTAAAGAGCAAATCATCGCTGAAGAACAGGTCAGAACACCTAGATCCCATAAGCAGCATTATCAGTAAGTTGGGATTCAAAGGCCGTTCTTCCCCTTGCCCAGCCTTCTGGAAATGTGGTTACCCAGCTTCTGCTATCATAGATGGCTGGGGAAATAACACATCAACAGGAATGGACTTGGGGAAGGAGAAACTTGTCTTCCCACAAAAGGAACAAAAACAACCCATTGTTCAAAGTCTCTGCTGAAAGGGGAAAAAAATTCTCTGCAGAAAAAGTTGACCATATTCAGTGGAAGATGCTGTGGTTTCCATGGCAATTAATGGTGTTAAGTGCACTTCGGAACTCAAAGGTCTCTAGTGACTGAAGATAGAGAAGGAAAAGGGAAAAAGCTGTGTGTGGTTTTCTAAAAATAGTATTTGAAGACACTTTCTTGGAAAATCCTTTTACTGCGTCTATTGGGCAGGAATTTTATTTTTGAGTCCTTGGAAAGATGTGTAAAATGATTTTAGGGATGGAATTACAGATACAATTGAGACACCCAAATGGGCTCTCCCCGAGGCATGGCGGCCTCTATGGAAGGAATCTCCACACATCACTTCATGTGCCAGCTGGGCCTGGTGGGAAGTCCCTTAACACCGTGGCGCTTGGCCGCAAAGGGAGGAGCTCACCTTTTCTAATCCCAGAACTGTATGAACGCTCACGTTTGCAGGACGTCTTCCCTAACCCTGAATCATCTAGTCTGGTCATTGAAACTTCAGTTAACAGGTATTTATTTGTCAAGTATGTGTGTGAGCTACCTTGTTAGGAGCTTTGCACAGGGCTCACCTAATTCCAAGTCAGTGTGATAGCACCCTCACTCTGGAGGGGTCTGGGCTTCAGAGAAGCTCAGTGAAGTTCCACAAAGTCGCCACAAAGCTCCAGCAGAGCCATGTTATCCTGAGCTCCTCTGTCGTCATGCAGATACAAGGCTTGGTGCTGTGTCTCTGTAGGATCCAGCATATGAGCCCTCAGAATGAACAGGGCTCTGGGCCGTCATGGAAAGACCCAGCCAAAGGACCTCGGCAGCTCACAGCCCTTTATTTGTTTCCTTCCCTCTGAAACAGGGGAGGAGGGAGCGCGTGACCTTGAGGCTTGTCAGTGTCTAAATTCTCACAGAGTCCAGAAAATTCCCTTGTCCTAGTTCACTCTTTTCATTAAGGAAAAAAAATATATATCCCTGAAGAATATGAGTCTGGTGTAAAAGGAGGTCCTGCAGTGTAACGGAAACAGCACCAGAAGCACTGGCGTGGGACAGACCTGGGTTAAATCCTGGTTCTGCCACTTCCTGGCTAGGAGACACTGAGCCATTAACATATTTCTGTAGCTGTAGAATCAATTATTAATGGTTACATCTAGTGCTGTTTTAAGGATTAGTGATAATGAATGTGAACACCCAGCGCAGGGTCTGGACCCGTTCGGTCCTCATTACCCGTGACGCAGATGCTTTCTACTGCTCGAAAGCAGGACTGAGCCCCCAGTCACTGCCTGATGCTTGGAACTGGCACCTTCTTTTAGGCTGAATTCCATTCTGTTCTGTCCTTAAGTGACTCGGCTTTAGGCTCTGTGGTTGATACTGGAGTCTCTACTATCAGGTAATCCTCATCTTCTTGTCTGTGTTTTTTGTTTTGTTTGGGAGTTTTTGAATATTTTGTTGTGAAGTATGATATTCATACTGAAAAGCATACCACACATATTTGTTCCATCCAACAAATAAGCATGGAGTGAATAGCCATGTCACCACCCCCAGAGCAAGAAAGACACAGTGACAATACTCCCAAAGCTTTCTCGGGCCCCTCCCACTCACAACCTTCTCACTCCCCTTCACGCCCACCCCGGGGTGTGGGGGGGGGCGCGGAACCGCTACCTGCCTTGGGTGAGAATCTCATCTTCCCTTTTCTGTATTGTTCTGACATCTAAGTGTGTGTACCCAAACAGTATACTTGCCTGTTTGTGTACTTTATATGATTGGAATCATGTGATAAGTGTTCTTTTGTATCTGGTCTTCTTGCTCAATACCATGTCTTTAAGAGTCATTCAAATTGTGTGTAGTTCAAGTTGGTTCGTTTGTGTTGGGGTATGATATTCTGTTATTCAGGTATCCAGAAATCATCCATTCTATGGTTGAGGGGGATTTGTGTGTCCAGTGTCTGACTGTTATAAATGGCATGGCTGTGAACATCTGCATATGTGTTTTTTGGGTGTAAAATTGCTAGGTCATCAGCCTAGTATCATCAGCTTTACTAGATAATGCCAAATTATTTTCCGGAGTTTGCCCACTTGTCTTTCCATTAACTTATGCTGTCAGGAGATAGCTCTGCCAGTCCCATGTAGGGAGGCCCCAGTTTCCTCATCTGTAAAATATAAAAATGTATAAAAATAAACTGACAAAGTTCCATAAAGATGGAATGAAGAGAACATTTTTGTGCTCAGCAATGTCTTAATAATAGCTAACATTTACTGAGCATTCCGTAAATGTAGTACATTTATCACCACCAGTTCTGTGCATTTATCTGTGTATTTGGGCCTGATATTTTATAAGGACACAATCTCTTGCACTGTTCTTCCTCTCTCTCTCTCTCTCTTTTCCTGGATTACAGGTCTCCTTTCTACCAACATGATCTTTCTTTTTTTCCCTCTTTCTCTTTGTCTCCCTCTTTCTTTCTTCTAAAAGTCTGTGCTGTATGCTTTTCATGTGTCATCTGCTTTAAACTTCTAAACAGTTCCATGATGTCAGTTCTATCATTATCTCTGATTTTCAGATGAAGAAACAGAGGCCCAGAGAAGTAAAGTGACTTGCCCAAAGTCCCCCAGCTAGTAAGTAGGGGAACCAGGGTTCATATGCATACCTTCTGCTGCCAGGGAGGGCACCCAGCCAGGACTTGGCATGAAGAACCTCATTTGGTGCCAGTTAATGTGCTGCTGGTGTTTGCCCACCAACTTGCCTCCTTGTCTGGATTGTGTTAGCACAGCCTGGGCTCTTACAATGTATGCCATTTCCTCCTTCATGTGTGAAAATAGACACAGAGACTGAGAAACTTCCTAGAGCCAGTCAGTCAGTCAAAGAGGCAGAGGTTGCAGAGTTCCTGCTGAACTGTAGGGACCACAGCATGCAGGGTAGAAGTTCTAGAGATGAAGCTTACCTGTGTTCTGCCAACCCAAAAGATGGTGCCATGGGAAACAATTGGCATATAAGGAGATGGTTCCCTGTGCTCAGAGGCAAAGACAAAGGGTCATGCAGTTGAGAGCACTTCTGCCTGGAGAAATCAAGGAAGGCTTCCTGGAGGAGGTGACCTCTAGGCCCTTGCCTCCTGAAAATACTTTCAGCTCTTAGAGTCAGCCCACCACTAAAGCTCTGGACTCTGCCTTTCTTCAGCCTAGAAGTCTCTGATTGTATAAGAAACTCTATGGGCAAAGAATCCATCCCTTGCACTGAGCCTCCTTCCCTGTCTTCTCTTTCCCTCACCCCTACCACTAGTCTGCTGTGGATACAGGCTTGTGAAAGAGAGGGCTGTTTGTTTTATAACAGGAGCTTAACATGATTCATTTCAAATTCCCCAAGGACTTTTATAAAGTTTGGAATGAGTCATAATATATATTTTTTATTAAACTCTAAGACCCAACAAGCAGGAAGCTCTGTTTGACAACATAATATAACTGATGTACTGCAAAGTGGGCTTTTTTATGGGTCCTCAAGCTGCTCCAGAAAGTTCCCGGCCTCTCCCCTCACTTGCCTGGTTCCAGAGGGAGGTTACTGGGGCCTTGCAGACTTGTCAGACCACTCCTAACACACACACACACACACAATCCCAAGGCAAAAGCACTTCTTTGCAGTCCCCATGTTCAGACCCTTCTAAAGTCCCCCCCACCCAAGGCCCCCAAGCCGCCCTGGAGCAGGCTGAGAACTGCTCCCCTCCCACCCCAAGGGCGCCATAGTAAAGGGCAGGCTCCTCAGAGGGTGGTCCCCAGCCCATCAGGAGCAGCAGCCCCTAGGACTTTCCTAAGAGGCAAATTCTCAGGCCCCATCCAAGACCTACTGAGCCTCAAATTCTAGAGGTAGGGCCCAGCAGTTTGTGTTTTAAGGGGCTCTCCAGGTGGTCTGCCCTGTGATCAGAGAATCATAGGCGTAGGGCCTTGCTACTGCAGGATGGTGCCGGCCTGCAGCATCCGCATCACTCCAAGCTTGTTGTAAATGTAGATTCTCAGCCCCTTTGCAGACCTGCTGACTGAGAATCTGCATTTAACAAGACCCCAGTTGAATTGTATCCATATTAAAGGTTGAGAAACCTTACTGTAAGACACTTGACCAGCCCCACTGGCCCTGAGTTGAATTCTCACTCTGCCTGTAACTAGCTGTGTGATTGTGGCTAGACATGTGACTTTTCCAAGCCTCAGTGTATTGACTGGTAAAAATGGAAGTCTTTGCTCTCCTGGTGTCCTAGCATTTGTGAGAATGCTTCCCAGAGCCCCAGCTCCCCAGGAGGCATGCAGAACGTTTTCTTCCTGCTGCTCCCCAGTGATCCCACAACCTCCTGCCTGGCTGATACCCGCCCTCCCTGGATGTCAGCAGTTCTGTTCTTGCAACCCTCCCTCCTCTTGTGTTTCTGTTTTTCTCATGATTAAATATCCCCCCCAGCGTTTGGTTGGAGCTCTCAGATTCTGCTTGTGGAAAGGCTCACACGGTCTCCCCTTTGAAGTGTTTTGTTTTTTCTTTAAACTCAGTGCTGCCCTCTGATCAGGGCATGCTTAGTGACCTCTAATAGCACAAAAAACAGAAAGAGGGTTTCTCCAGTGCTATCCAAAACAGACTCCAAAGTCACTATGCGGGGACGTTTTTGAGTACAGCCATTAGATGCACCCAGCAAACCTTCTCCTGTATAGTAACACTTAAAAAAAGGAGCAAACAGGACACCTTGAGTCTGATACATTGTTGAGAAATGCTAAAAAATGACTTCAGAACTGCAGATACCTCCCCCATCCCCTGCCTCCTACTATGTCATGGATCCCCGATGAGAACAAGGAGCACAGAGCCCCCTCAGTGCCCCAGATGAAAGGCCATGAAGCCAGACACAAGGGGAGGGGACAAGGGTGATGGAAGTCCACTGACCCTAAATGGGGCCACCAGCATGGAGACAGAGGAATCAAAGCCCTCCCAACCCCAGGCCCCAGACAAGTGGCAACTTCCCTTCCCAGGGTACAGGGTTTAAAAAATGCAGCAGACAGGGTTGTCTGTGTGCACTGAGGGGCCCTCACATACTCCCTGTCAGAGGGGTGGCTATCAGGACTGCTGGTCAGAAAAGCAGTTTGGCGGGAAGATTCAAGAGCCTCAAAAAAGACTATATCCTTTGACCCATAATTCTACTTCTGGGAATCTGTCCTAAGAAAATAATCTGAAACACACACAAATTTATACACATGGGTATTGCCAGCAGCTTTATTTGTGAGAGTGAAAACTGCAAACTACTAAGCGCTCCCCTTGAGGAGACTGGTTAGGTAAATTGTGGCTCATTCATAGAATGGAATATTTTGTAGCCGTTAAAAATGATGTTTACAGAGCTTTAAACGACATAGGGAAATGCTTATGGTATAACATTAAGTACAAAAGGTAGGATATAAAATCACACACACAGTGTGAATCCAGCCATGTTAAACAATTAGAGAAAAATTATAAGAAGGAAAAACACATGCAGAAGCTGTGAACAGTAGTTGTCTTTGGGTAGTGGGACTATGGGTGATTTTTCTCCTTTTCTTTCCACCTTTCTGGGATTTTTCTGCATTTGGAAATGATTGCTTTTTGGCTTTGGGAAATGTATTTATTTAAGCCTCACAGCCAATGAAGGGAAAAATCACCATGAGTTTGAAGTCTGGTGAGGGCTTTGACAGCTGTTTTTCCCTCCTGTGCATATATTGTCTTTGAAATCAGAGAAAAAAATTAAACATATTTACCAAACTGAAATCAAATCGAAATAAATAAAGCATCTGAAGCCTGTTGAGAAATGCCTCTGCTCCCCGAAGAATTGATTGCCTGTTTCCAGCTTATCATTTTTTGGGAATCTTAAAAATCCACCCACTGTGAAATTGACTTCTAACTGATCTTAATTGAGATGGGGCTCAAATGCAAGGATCAGAAATGAAATTTGGGACGGCCACCCCGCAGGCTGAGCCATGGCTGGGCCCAGTAAATCCCAGGTCACAGATGAGCTGGCTGGGGGTATTTCACAGTTCCAGTTCCACCCTCTGCCTTTCCCATATGACTCTAGGGTCCCACCCCCCATCTGCTGTTTCTTCACTAGCTCAGGGCTGAGTCAGGGTTGAGTCTAGACGCCCTGGACCTGCGAGGATTCTTAGAAGGCTTGTGGTTGAACATTCCATACCTCCTCCACACGACCAACATCCCCTGCCTCACTGTACCCAGACCTCTTCCCTCCTTTGTGTGCATATATCATCTCTACGTCTGTCCCTCCACAGAAGTGTATATAACACACAGTGGTGGTCTGCAGTGAGCGCGCACCAGGGGCCTCCAGCAAGCATCGCCATGTTTAATCCCCACAATGACCCTGTGAATTAAGTGTTAGCAAGTTTTATTTTAGACTGTGAAAAAAAACATTCTTCCTTCTGCCTGCTTGTGAAGCTAATCAGATACCAGGGTGAGCCTAGTCTCCTCACTGGGATCTCTTCCAACTTTAGAGTGACCACTTCCCTTAATGTTGAAAGCAAACAGTCCAGGCCCTGACCCCAGCTGCAGGAGGCCCAGGGCCCTCTCTGGTCTCCCTGCATCTCCCTGGACAAAGTTGCCCTGCTTGCCACCTTGGTGCCTGGCCCTCTCTCCCTGTCTTCCTCCCTTGGGGTCCCCCAGAACCCCCTTCCAGCAGTCTATGCCAGACTCATTCATTGTTTTCTTAGATAGAACAATTTAAGTCTCCTTTGTCTAAATCCCGGAGGCCTCCCCTTTCATATCCAAACAGGCCCATATTGGTGTTTTTCCTCTCCAAAAGAAGTCTCTCTCAAAGATAGGTATACCTTTTTTTGTGATTTATTTTCAAGCCAGGCATTTTCCACTGTGGCCAGCATTTTAAAATAACACTGTGTGTGTTGGGGGTGGGGAGGGGAGGGTTCTGCTAAATAGATACCGCACAGGAAAACAAGGAATATTAAAATAAAGAGAACTAATAGTATGTGAGAAAGGAAATAAAGCAACCGCTTTAAAATGGTAAAAATACAAAGTACCATTGTACTATAACAGTTTGAAAAATCTCCGTAAAATAGGCTGTTTTCTGGGAAAATGTAAATTACTCAAACTGACTCAAAAAAAGTAGGAAAAAACTTTTAAAAAGCTCCTATGCAGAGGGAACATTGAGAAAGGTTTTAATGGAATGAGTTATTTTTAAAAGACCCCCACATTAAGATGATTTAATGGTGCAACTTTCCAAGTATCAAGGCACAAATGATCAAATGATTTCCGTATTTCCATAGTGGACAAGCTCTGGGATGAAAGGGCCTGTGTTTAAATCCTTGTTTACCATGTATTAATTGCATAACTGTGGATAAATTAATCTCACTGAATCTCAGTTTCCTTAGAAGTTGATCAAAGGAAGTAGTCATGGTAAGACAGAGTGGCCCAGGTGGGCTTTCTGGAGGCACTTGTCTGTGATGGATTTGATGTACCCCCAGTCTTTCACATTCATGTTCAGACCCCTTACATTTAAGGTATGGACTTGTAGGCTGCATGGCCAAAGTTCGGTTAGAGTCCTTCATGGAAGTGCAGAAGATCCAAAGTCCTGTTACTACTTCTTGGATATCCACAGCAGTACTTCTAACACCGTTACTACCACTCATGATGACTCAGATTAAGCACTTCCTGTGCCCAGGCATGGTGGCAAGTTCCTCAGAGAGTAGCCCACTTTATCCTCAAAGCAGCCTATGAGGTAGATGCTATTATTGCCCCCATTTTAAAGACGAGGAAACCAAGACAAAGACAGTCACAGAGAGTGCCTTACCCGAGGCCACACTGTGAAACCACAGAGCCAGGATTGGAACGCAGGCAGTCTGGCTCCAGAGAACCGAACACCGTTCTCTGCTTTGACTAGTGTCTTGCATTTGTAGAGACTCTGACAGTTGATGACATGCTGCCCTATCCCTCTGCTCATTTGATCACAACAGCAATCAGGTGCTCTTACCTTTACAAAGGAGGGCACAGGCCTGGAGAGTTCTGAAGTGACTTACATGAGGTCATTCTGCTGGGACAGACCCAGGATCTAAATCTAAGGCTTCCCTGTGGCATTTGCAGTTCCCATCACTATGGGGGCTACAGATACATAATAAGACATCTGTGTCCCTCAGTCTACTTACAGAATGCAGCTGGTGAGCACAGCTAATGTGGTAGCCATTGCACCATTATTTGCTCCCAGGAAGATGTGCCAGGCCTCCTCTCTGCAACCATCACGTCCAGCGTCTTCTGGAAGCTTCCCAAGCACTGCATCCCCTGGGAGTCTCGTGCCTCTGTGATGCCCTGTTATAGCCCTAATGCTTCTCAATGCTCCTTTGGTGTTGCCATTCACGTGCCATATGCTCATGTCCTAAACTGTTTTGGATTCACTAGCCTCTTTCTGGCAATGAAACTACGTGTCATTATGAAATGGGACAGCAGCACCACCTCCCTTAAACAGTCATCATGGTGTCAGAATACGGGGGACAGTACCCCACCTCTGGGCCCGGCCCTCCCTGTCTTTGTACCTGAGCACCCTGTGCCTGTTTCCTCATTCCCAGAATGGGGATAATGATGCCTGGCCCAGTGTCTAGAGAGAGGATGAAATATGTAAAGCACTGAGTAGAGTGCCCCATGTGTAGTAAGCACTGAGTGCATGCTGACAATTAGTGTTATTGTTGTGATTATTATTATTATTAAGTGACTCCCTTTGTCCACCTTGGGCACCAGGGACACGTGCCTCCCATTGCTCTCTGATGTCCCCTCCTTATCAATGCACCATAATACCAGGGTTAATGAAAGCCAGGAGTACTAGACAGGGCCTGGGCCCAATATTCAATGCATCCATGTCTCTGCCACCTCCTATTTGGTCCCACACTCTGTGATTGGCCTCCCTGAACCTCAGTTTCCTCATCTGTAAAATGAGGATGCTAACATCTGCCTGGCAGGGTACTTGAGAGGATTAATGAGCCATGTATTTTGAAAGTGTTTAACTCAATATGTAGCCGCAAATATGACTTCTTTTCCCTTCACTGGTTATATTTTCATGGAACAGAGCTATATTTTTGACAAAAAGCACACACATTGCAGAGTTTCTGTTGTGTGTGTGTATGTTTAGTAGGACATTTCAAGGCTGGTGTGATGAGAAAGTGTTAACCAAGTCCCCAGCATGAGCACAGGGTCATGTGGGGCTACAGAGGAAGCATGAAATGTGCCCCTGCACACAGGGACCTGGGAAGTTTTGCCTGTGGGCCAGCAGGATCCGATTCTGGCACAGCTCACCTGAGAGCACCTCATTTTGGATCCCATTCCTTTGAGTCCCCCAGTCAAGGACAGCTTTCAAGGAAATGTTTATTTTCAAATAGACAGAGGAATACAATTCAGACAGCACTCCTGAACTGTTAGCTAGATGCATATTAATCTGCAGGGACTAACATCATAACATAATTAGTATAGCAGTGCTCCCAGCTTAATTGAAAATGCTGTGTATGAGGGGCAGTTAATGAGAAATGCGAGGTTTGGTGATTCAGAACTGCTGCGATTTAGCGGTTTAGTGGGTGTAGAGAGGAAGTGTTGGATTTATTTCCCTTTTGTTATTCTCTTTGTACATCTGGACAGGAAGGGGTCTGAAAGGAGTTGCTAACGGTTAGCAAACTATGCATGGTTAGAGAACTTTGATTATCTGGATGGCCCTCAGCTATTTGGAACTTGGCAGAGAGCCAGTGGGGCAGGAAAGGGGAAAAAGCATTTAAAAAATGACAAAAAGCATTTCATTCTGTCTGCACATCCCCCAGTCTTTTCACTTTTCTGATAAGAAGTCCTCTCAACCACATCACAACCTATTTTTGTGTTCTTATTTTATACAAGATCCTAATAAGCTGAACGATCTGCATCCTAGCTGTGGTGGCCTTCAGAGGGGCCCCTGCTACTTGAGGGATGCAGTCATTGGGGTCTTAAAGGCACAGAGTATGCTTTGGACCCTGGGCAGGTAAAGCACCTGAGAACTTCGGCTCTTAAGGAGCTTACAGTTTGGGTGCCAACAGATGTTGTCTCAGTCAAGCTTCTTAGTTGCAGACAGCAGAATCTATTCTAGCTAGCTTAAACAGAAAGGATTGAATACAGGCTATCAGGTGGCTTGCAATCTTTCCAGGAGGGCTAGGGACCCAAGCTTGGATGCCACAGAACCAGAGAAGATCCCCACCGCCATGTAGCCCTATTGGAATGGAATCCCCTTTATTCCTACCCCTTGGGACTCAAAAGTCCAAGAACTATACCATAGAACCTGCCCTGCAGCTGTCAGACAAATGAACACACCTTGGCCACTGTGCTGGTGGGAAGCCCTGAGCACAGCCACTTCCTCCTGTGACGGCACCTGCCCTCCGTGATCCTGTGAGAGTGTGTGCTTGGTGGCACTGAGTCTGGCCCCAAGGCAGGCAGCGTGTTGTTCCCAGCCATCTAGCCTCTGTGGAATGGAAAGGCTCACTGGAAGAGGATGGATGTAGGGGTGCTGAGAGAGCCAGCCTGGTAGATGGGCCACATAATTAAAGTCCAGTGGGCCAAGTTCTGCTGCAGTGTTGTAGTCCAAGGGCTGACTCCCTGTCCGGCAAGGTGAATGACAATGTGGGCACAAAGTCACACCTGAGTGGGGACAGTGAGGGAGGGGGCCTCAGCATCAGAAGGAGTAAGCACAGAAACTTCAAAGGCACAAAACACCAGGGCTACTTCATTCAGGAACAAACGATCCAGCAGAGGCAGTAATCATGAAGGGCATTAGCAGAACGGAGTTGAGTGAAATGACTGGCTCTGCGTAATCCTGAGCCATTCAGTTTAGATATTCAGGAGACTTGGATTAGAGGACAGGGTTGTCTCTAAAAGGCTTCTGAAAGATTTCTACAATAAAGATGTGCACTTGCCCCTGACTGTTTGTGCTACAGGATGGAGGTGTAGAGATAGGGTAACGTGGGCATCAGAACCCTGACGCACACCCCAGAACAAGTACCCTGTGAGCCAGGACCATGAGCCCCCAGTGTCCTTATAGCAGTCCAGGCTCCCCAAAACAGAAATGCAAACACTTTCAGAAGACTAGCCCCTGGCTCACAGGGCTAGAGCGGCTTCCTCCTATGTCTTGTATCTACAGAGGGAAAAGTTTGAACCTTAGGCAGGAAAGGTCAAAGACACTGGTCTAAGCAAGCAAACAAGTTCATCTTTAAAAAAAAAAAGGTGACTGTCCTAATTCTTATCCATAGGCTGCAGATAAATCTTTCAAAGTCAAAAGAAAATGGGGAGGGGAGCCTGAAGGGGGAGTTTAATAAGAGGAAAAAACAGTTTGCATAGCACTACAGGCCAGATATCAATTTTTGAACATGACAAGCCTGATATATCTTTGTGCATTTACATATTCATTGATATTCATACATTTATCTATTTGTATCTGTATAGAAGCTGCCACTAAGGCCCCATCTTCTAATCCAATTTTCTGTTCCCTTCTCTCTGCCTTTCCAAACTTTCCTGCCGAGTTCCACTTGGTCCTTCACTAACAAGATTATTAACATAATATTAATTCTTATTTGTGTTATTATTAAGGTCCTAGTTTCCCTATTTTGTGCAGCCCCACAATTAGAGAGGGGAGCAGCCCTATCTCAGATCTCAATCCCACATCTCTTTGCTCTACAGTGGGGCCACCCTGCCTTTTGGAATTTATTAAAATGCTTGTGAGGGAAACTTCTGGTGGAATTTTTAGACTTTTCCTCTTAGCATCATAAGGCCCTGTGACTTCCCTGAACTCAGTACCAGATATTTGGTTCTGGAAATCTGAACATGTTAGCATGTATGTCCTCTTGCCTGGCCAGTCCTCTGCACAGGTGCCCTGTGTCAGGGAAAAGCCCAACACAGGGCTCCATCCCCTAGGATACAGTAAAGGCTTCCTGGGCCCACTCTTTTCCTAAGGGAAGCACTAGCATTGTGAAATAAAGCTGCCCCCATCCTCACGTAGCAATTATGTGCACAATTACATTTCCAGCAGGTGTCACTTAAGAGGGTGAAACCCATTAAGTGTTCAATGAGAAAGCAGAAAGGAGCCTCTGAGAAGTCCCGAGAAAGCTGCTCTCACAAGAAGTGGAGGAAACAAACAGA
Organism: Manis pentadactyla; assembly: GCF_030020395.1. NCBI lineage: Eukaryota > Metazoa > Chordata > Mammalia > Pholidota > Manidae > Manis > Manis pentadactyla. The sequence goes on from NC_080027.1 coordinate 35,538,824, forward strand.
GGGACGTGTCCTAAGCAGTTGCCCTTCTGCACCCACTTTGCCATACGTGATCTCACCCTACCGTGAGGACACCCCTTGGTGTAGAGGGTGGCAGGAATTAGGACCCTAATTGAACAGTGAAGAAACAGAGTTCAGAGCCCTGCAGTGACTTGCCCGAGGTCCGTAGCCAGGAATGACGGACGACACAGGTTCATATGCCTACCCGGGAACTGCACGTGAAGAGCATTCAGTTTCATTTGAGCCCATAGAGCTCCAAACCGTCTCAGGTTTTTCTGCAGCTGTCACGGTGCCCAGCATAAAGCAAGTACCCAGTGAGTACTTGACGGACTTCTCTGTGGCAGTTTTCTGCCCCCTGCTCAAATGATGAATGCTGTGTCCATAGGGAAAGAAGATCAAAGGGAAGGAAGCGCCAAGCCTGTGCAAGAACATTTAAATGGACATTTACAGTTGAAAGCAGCAATTATTGCCCTCTTTTTCCAGATGGGGAAACCAAGGTGCAGAGACTTGCCCAAGGCTACTTGACTAATAAGTAACAGACCTGGGATTAGAACTCAGGTCAGTCTGACTCCCTGTGCTGCATTGAAAATCCTCCCTGGGGGTGATTGCTGGCCCGCCCCAACCCCGACCCCGGTGATCCCAAGCATGATGAGTTCTGCACCATCAGACTTTTCAGTACAGCCCTATTAAAAAAGCCCCTTCCTTCCTGCTGCTTGGAAGCCCTCCAGACCCTGTGCTGAGTCAGAACAGCCTTCTGTTCTCTCCAGTCATGCAAATCCTGTATCTGGCCCATCTTAACCAAGGCCTGCCCCCTGGAGGTTCATAAAGGGCCACTGGGAGGCAGGGGAAGAGTGTGTACTGGAGCTCTGCCAGTCCACGGGCTGAGTCCCTGCTGAGCAAAACAGACTCACCATCTCCTTTCCCCATTCAAATTGAAATGATATACCTGGTCTGGATCTTACCTGAGCTTCCGCTCACCTGGAAAGTAGGTGTCAGTCTGCCGACACCATCACTCTCACCCTTTCTGTGAACTTAACAGTTTCCTTTAAGTCCATCTACCAAAATGACTTAGATCCTCTGCATCGTTCCCATCTCTCTGCCTTGGCCATAATCTAGACTCTTTGACCAGCCTCTCCCGTGACTTCTTCCTATCTCTTCCCACCTCTGTCTTCCATATAGTAACAAAACTCTGTAGAACATTTATTTTATCCATCCAACCAGCCATCCAGCCTTTCATCCTTCCAGTAAATATTTGCGCGATGAATATTTGCTATAGGTTAGGCTTCAGGCTAGACTCGTGATGCATGGATAGTTGAGAAGTTATCCGACCTCCAGTGGCAGGGAGAGAGAATTAAATTACAGTGCAAGTGAAGGGAGACTGAAGGAGTGGTGTCTGACTCAGCCTGGCAGCCTGACCAGAGAGAGGCTGCTGCAGGAGCTGACCTGGGATCAGCATTTTTACGGTAAAGGTGGAAAGGGGATAGGTAACCCAGGGAGAGTGAGTGTGCACATACAGAGGCTTGGTGCCTGTTGCACGTTGGGGAGCCACAAACACCTGGCGAGGTCGGAGAGAAGGTTGGTTGCTGGGAAGGCAGAAACCAGATCACTCAGCACCTTGTTCTGCAGGTCTGGAATTTCATCCTCTTGGCAGTGGGATGCCACGGATGGTTTTGAGTAAGGGAGCAGCGTGGGCAGGGCCCTAACCACTCTGCACCCCCTTGTCCCCTCCCTTGGGCCCCCTGGCAAGCTTTTGTCCACGTTCCCACCTCCAACAATATCTGATTAGGCTCCTTTCCCGGCTGGCCGAGGTTCTGCTTGAACAACACTTCTATTCTCCCAGATGCTGCTTACCCATAAGGTTCTAAGTTACACTTAGAAAAATGCCTTTTAATTTTCTCTCTGTTCCAGACACAATGTGTCTTGAAAGTTAGTGCAGTTCCCCGGGCCCGTGGCTGCCGAGTGTGTGTGGAGAGAGAATTGTTTGGGGATGCACTCAGCAACTTCTGCCTCACGACATCTGCCCGCTGCTCTGGAGTGCTCGGTAGGAGTGGATGATAGACAGGCCAGCTACCACCTCCTGCTTTTTTCATCATCTGTCAAAGAAGTGCCAAACCCACTTGCTGTCACTGCTGAACGCAGAGGTGGTCAGCGAGCACATTTTCGGTTTAGGAGCAAGTAAGAAGAGGGCTCAGGGTGTGGCCACCCCGCACAGGGCTTCCAAGCCTGAAGAACCTGCCCTGCGCTTGCAGGCTTGGCCCCACCTGGGCCTCTCTTCTTACCTCCCTCCAGCCTTTGCCCCACCTGAGGTGGACCCCTTTCCAGCCAGCCTCTCTCAGGGTCCCTTACACATTCCTGCCTCTGAAAGCATGGTCTAGAACCCTGAAGAACTGGGTTGGAGCCCTTGGCTATGTGACCTTGGTCAAGTATCTTAACCTCTCTGAGTTTTGGCTTCCACATTTAAAGTTCAGAGCTAATGTTCACTACTTTGCTTAAGTTTCAGAGATGGGTGAAACAACAGTGATAGCATATATATGAAGTTACAACTGCCCTGGGGATCTTTATCCCTATTTTACAGGTAAGAAAATTAGAAACTCAGACATGTTAAATGACTTGTCCAAGGTCCCATAGCTAGAAAGTGGATGCCTTGGAGGTAGGATGCCTACATTGGGGATCATGTCCATTTTGTTCATCCAGTATATCTGACACCCTAGCGGTGCTCAGTAAGTACTTGTAAATGACTGACTCCCAGGTAGTGTGCGGGGAAAAAAAAAAGGCTAGTCATTAGGTATAGTAGTATTTTATTTTTTGCTCTACTTTGTATTTCTTTGATTACTGGAGAAAGTAAACATTTTTTCCATGTGTGTATTCACTTATTCTTATGTAGCATGCCCATGTCTGTTCCCAATTTGTTTACTGGAATCCTACATTTTTTCCCACATCAGTTTGCACCAGATTTATATTCAATGGCTCTTCTGTCTTCATGTTACAGATATTTTTCCAGCTTGATGTCCGTTTTCAGTTTATGTTCTTTCCTTTTTGTTGTGCAGAATTGTAAAGTAAAATTAATTTCCGTTCATGTTAAGTTATTTAGTCAGCATGCCAAAATGCCAGCCAAGGTTGGGAAGTAGGTTTCCCCAGGCAACATGGACTTCTTCCCCACCCCGGTGAGGGGTGGGTTGAACCAAGCCCCAAAGGCTTCTGGAAGATAAAAGCAGTGGCCAACATGTGGGCCTGAAGCCTGAGGACCTTTGCTCCACAGCCAGAGGCCAGATCTTTTGTACCATAAATATACAATTGGCTTATGTGTGTGTTTTACTGTAAACACTTAGTTAAGAGGCTCAGGGACTTGTTTTTACAGTGATATCTGGTAGCGCCCATCCCCCTACGTGTCTCCTATTCATGTTACGGTGAACAGATGGTTCCTGTAGTGTCATAGGCTCAGAAAACATGAGGCCTAGGCTAGTTGTTAATGATGACAGCAAAATATTTTAGACTGGGCTTTATGGATTATACAGAACTTTTCCATCAGTTTTCCAGCTGGTCCTCACAACAGCCCTCCAGTAGTGATATAGGTAAGAATATTATTTCCATTCTCTGCTGAGGGATCTGAAGCTCAGAGAGGTTGTCCATGTCCCCATGCTAGTCACGGGCAGAGGTTAGAGCTTCTCTTTGGATGTCAGAGCTTCCGTTGTTTCTGCCTTGTCCAGTTAGTTCCTGGGGATGGTCCTGACCTTCTAGTAATGGAGCAGAAATAGTATTTGGGATCAGAAATGGAGTTCTAGAAAGAGAAGGGCTGCATTCCTGGTTAGAAGCCCTTAGATTCTTAACTTCTGGAGAAGATCTAGCATAATACATTGTCTGTACCTTCCAGCCACACGGAGATGCTACTCCAGAGAATGTGGCTGACGTCCCGAAAAAAGGGACAGTGGCTAATGATGACCAGCACGTCCTCAAGTGGTCTTCAAGGCATGGTTTAAATGCCAGCTTCTCCATCAAGACTTCCCTTGTTAAACAGGATCTTGTCCTTCCCCTGGAGGTTCATAGTTCATCTGTAAAATTAGGGACTTGCCCAAACAACTATAAAAATATATGTATTACTTCAGCAATGTCATTCTTTCATTCAGTAGCTATTACGTGAGCACTCACTATGTGCCAAGCACTGTCTCAGTGCAGCAGGAAACACAACAGACCAATATTCTGATGCTTATTTTCTGGCAGGGAGGCCAAACCATAAACAAGTTAAAGCATGTCAGATGCTGAGGAGGACTGTGGAGAGCAATAGTGAAAGGGGTTGGGATACTGGAGGGTGTCACAATTTTGAGGGTGGTCAGGGATAGACAGGAATGGACAATGCACAGTGTAGAGAAGGTGATTCATTCTGTTTAGAGTTTTGGATCAGGGAAAGCTTCAAAGAGGAGACTTTTTTGTGCGAAGACCTGACTTCTAACCAAGGGTTTCCAGGAAGGCAGGGGATGGCATATTGGTAGAGGAAACAGCAAATGCATAGGCATGAAAATGTGAAAGGGTATGGACATGTCTGGGAAATGGCAAACATGTCTGGAGTGGTAAGAGAAAAAGGAAAGGAAATTCAGGACTTGATACTGGAGAGGTCAGTCATGGCCAGGCTGTGAGGGCTTTGTGGTGGTCAAGGGCAAGGAAGCCAGGGACGGTGCAGATGCTGTGGGGAGCACAGAGTGTGCCCACTGCAGATGCCTTCCTGCGCGGGGGGCCAGCGGCCCCAGCCAGGTCAGAGTCCTGGCTTTTATGACCCAGAAAGGGTTGAAACCAGAGGGGACACTTCCTCCCAGTAGCTCATAACCCCAGTCTTAGGACAGAAACATCAGACAAATTTCTATAATGGGACATACAGCAAAATACTTTTGCAGTGCATTAGCCTGACCCCCAAAACTGTCAAGATAGCCAAAACCAAGGGAATTCTGAGAAACTGTCACAACCTCCTCTTGAGCCTAAGGACATGTGATGGCGATGTAACATGGTATCCTACAGGGAAACTGAAACAGAAAACATTAGGTAAAAACTAAGGATATCTGAATACACCATGGTTTTTAGTTGAAAAAATTATAATATTGGTTTATTGTGTCAAAAGGACCATAAGAATGTAAGATGTTAATAGTGGGGGAAACTGAGAGCAGGGTAGATAGGACCTCTCTGTACAACCGTTGCGATTTTTCTGTAAATCTAAAGCTATTCTAAAAATTACTTTATTTAAAAAAAAAAACAGTCATGTTACAATAAGAATTGGGAACAGTTAAACTGGGGAAACATTTGCAAGCAGAATTTCCTCAGTTTTCCCACCTCTGCAAAGGACTCTTTCTTTTCCCCTGATTTCTCCCCTTGTCCGGTGCTTTCTGCTTCACCAAGGTGGAAATAGCATGTGTGTGTCTGTGTGGGTGGGCGAATGAGGTAGAAGAAGGTGGGTGGGGGTGCTGAGCCTGAGACAGATTGTGTGCTGAAGCTTCGGCATGGGTTTCCTCTCTGAGACCAGTAGAAATTTCCAGATAGGTGAGGCATATGGTAATTCATTAACAGCCCTTCTGGCCCACACCTCCTGGTCCTTTCAGTTCCTGTGGGGGCCATTGGTCTGGGATGCTTGCGTCGGTCAATAAAAGGCCACCTGTGACAAGGACCTGAGCAGATGCAGAGGGTGAATGCATCCTGGATCCCAGAGTCCCCTGCTCTGACTGTGGGAAGCTGACCTCTGCTGGGAAGCTTGCCTACCACAGGGGGCTGGCTCACATGGAGAGCTTGCAAGCCATTATTTCTCAATTACTGGTAGGCTCTTTTCTCCTTTTATCTCATTCTTCCTTCCATTCGGTGTCTGTTTATAGATACTTTTCATATCCAAATTCTTCATTAATAACCAAGGATGCTCTGTCTCACAGTCACTAAAATGCTCACCTACTTTGTTCCTGTCCCCATCCTCTCTCAAGAAAGGGTGGCTTCTCCCTCCCTTCTGAGTTGGGATGGATTGATACTAACCCTTTATAGTGGTAGGTGTCCCCACAGACAAGACCCAAACAAGCCACATCACATGAAGACTCAAATGTCTCACTGTATCTGCTGGGTGATGTCTTTCTTGGCCTGTCTCAGCTTCACCAAGCCCCTGACTTCCCTACAGAGTCTCAGGACGCCCTGACCTACCAAAGGACTCTGAAGTTTCACATCTAAGTTCCTTGGCAACCATTGCACTAATGACTGGTTTTTCCCACATCAGTTTACCAGCCGATACAAGTCACATATAAGCTGGCTAAATTCATGGAAAAAAAAGCAGAGATATGACTTCGTGTGTCTATCCTCCTCCTTCCAGGATTGCCTTCCAGCTTCACAGGTGCTTCATGGGTGCCCGCCTATCACTTATTCCCTCTGGGGCTTGACTGCAGTGGTCGGTGGCAATGGCTCTCATCTTAGCCCAAGCACTGTGAGTCTCGGGGCATCCTTTGTACACAGGCTGCAGAGAGGCACCTCTGTCTGCAGGTTATTTCAAGAATCTGCAACTCTATCAAGTCAGAGTCTAGGCAGGAAAACAGAAGCCACTTGGCCTTTCAACAGAGGAAATTTAATATAGGGAATTGCTTAACCGAAACAGCTGAAAAGGTGAACAGTACCTGGTGAGGCAGCCCAGAGAGCAACAGCAACGGAGAACCACCATCACCCCTAGACCGGAGGGCAATGAGAGAAGGTGATGTTTCTAGAAGCTATCAGCTGGGACAATCTAGCAGGAGCTAGAACCATACTGTAGGGTGCCTGTCAGGACCTGAAGCAACAGAGGTATGTGGCTGTTGCCAGGGGTGCTAAACAAGCAAGGAAGAGAGAGGTACCCTGGCTTCTCTCTTCTCACCCCCTGTCTTCTGCCATGGTCTTGTATTTGCCAAACCTACCTGCCCAGAAGCCAATAAGCAAAGAAGCCTGGGCATTGCAGTTCCCTGTGGGACACAGCAGAGCAGCAAGTGTGGGGAATGGGCCAGAGAGCAAACAGAACGGTGACTGGCACAGCATCTACTCAGCCCCCTCATTCCCACCACCCTCTTTGTTCAAGGATGAGTCGGACCCCACCCATTCTAGAAAACTCCTGCTCTTTTCTTATTTCTCTGATCAAGACAGCTTGTAGCTTGATGTAAGCTTCATATTCTTATATGATCTCCTGCATTGCAAAAATGAGGGAGGAGCAGGATCCTCCTCTGGGGAGGGAGTGGTGAACTCTCAATTTCTGTAGCCACCAAATCTTGCTCATGTGGGCAATTGCTGTCACTAGTCCTTGAGAGGAGAGTGGTGTCCCTCTCCTTTTATAGGATCTTCAAGGTAGAATGGTGGCAGCCCCAGAGGCTCATCTACACCTTGAACAATTATCCCAGCCACATTCTGCCCAGGGGGCAGGCAGTGTGTGTGTGTGTGTGTGCGCACGCACATGCCGGTGCATGCATGTGTGTGTAATGGTCACGGTGAGAGTTGCTTCAGAGGACCTCCGGCTGTTCTCTGAAATGGGCAGCCCGTTCCAGCCTGCGCGCCCTCGCGTTGCCTCTCTCCTCCTCTGCTAGCTTGGAGCTTTTGTTGCTGGCGTGGGAGCTCAGACAGGGGAATGTGGACAGGAAGAGTCCAAGGGCAGGAGAGAAGAAACAAGGCCCCTAAGTTTGTGCAGCCAAGAAAATAACATAGAGTGAGATGAAGGATTTGGGCTGGACTTGTTTGTTTTGAAGGGGCCAGGCGTGCAGTTGTGTTTGGATCAGGAAGAAAGGCACCACTGTGCAGAAGAAAATCCTTTGCTGGTTTTGTTCTGTTACTGGATTAAAGAAAACACCAGGAGGATTAAACTGTGTGACTGCCTGAAGACTACTGCACCCAGACCGGAGGGGACCCTGCCTCTTCCTGGGACATGTTCGGATAGCATTCGGAAGCAGTGGGCTTCCTGGTCCATCAGTCACTAGCCCGGTAAATTCAGCATCAGGTGGAGCTGTGCACATCACTTTTCTTTTCTTAACCTTAATGATAATGATGATGATTAAATATTAATAATAGTGTTAGGACTGTTGGTTCAGAGACAGAAATCTCAGCATTAACTAACTCATAGAATCCAAGGAGTTGAGCCTTCCAGCCGGAGGAAAGGCAGAGAGAGTGTGGAATTGGAATGCGTGTGTTTAATTCTGTTCCACTTCTAGTTGGTCTCTTACTGCTGCTCTGGTCTGCTTCTCTGAAACTTGGTAGCTGCTTTCTCTCACCCAAGCCAGCCTCCCCACAGTATGAGTCTGCCAGGGCTGCTGTAACAAAGTACCACGGAGGGAAAGGCTTAAACACAGACACTGATTGTTTCACAGTTTGGGACACTAGACGTCCAAGATGAAGGTGTTGGCAGGGCCTTCTCCCTCTGGGAGCGCCTGCCTCCCTCCAGCGAGAAAGGTTGTTCCTGGGCCTCTCCTAGTCCCTGGTGGTTCCTTGCCTCGGGGAAGCATGACTCGGGATTCTTTGCAGTGCATTCTGTCCATGTGTGTCCACCCGTGGCCACATTCTCACCTTTTCATAAGGACATCGGTCATATCAGGTGGGGGCCCAACCCAGTAACCGCATTTTAATTTGATGACTTCTGTGAAGGCCCTGTCTTCAAAGAAGGCTCCATTCTGAGGTATGAGAGGTTAGACTCCAGCACATCTTTTCTGCATTCAATCCATGACACCCACATGGCCACTAATAGCACTCAAGTTTTTACATTTTACAATCTTCACTACTAGAGAACATGTTTTTTTTTCACTAGCTGTTTGCAAAAGTCCTGGGGAAGAATTCTAACTTTGGTCAGGTTCTGTTCTTCCCAGAGGTAGCCAGGGACACAAAACGAGGATAGACCCAGCCTTGTTAAGGTGCTAGGGTCCATGAGAATATGACAATCATCACAGGGCCCATGTATCTGTCAGATCAGTTAATCAATGCTGTGTACGAATCACCCCCAAATCATAGTGGCCTGTAACAGACGAAGGATTCATTCTCTCTCATATTCCATGCCCACTGTAGGCAGTAGGATTGTGGGAGTGGAGAAATTTCTTATAATACCCCGAAGATCGAGGCTGACAAACCTTCCCAACTGTGCCAGTAACCATGCCAGAGTGGAAAAAGACCCACCTGGACAGCCTGGCACTGGCAATTAAATCTTCTGCCTGGAGGTGGTACACTTCTGTTTACAACCCACTGGCCACAATCAGTCACATGGCCTGTCAGGGTGTGCAGTCCTGCCTGTGCCTCGAAGGCCACCAGCCAGAACAGTTGCCAAATAGCCATGATGACTCTCACAACCCACATGATGGAAGCAGTGGGAAACATGGTTCCCAGAAGCAGAGAGACACTTTCCCAGAGTAAGAAAGGGGGTTGCAGGTGTACTTGTGGCCGAGTGTTCCAGGGGCCTCCCGGACCACAGACAGGGCGATGGGAAAGACAGTGAGGTGTTCAAACGCCTGGGCTTGACTGTAGCCGAGGGTCTGAGGTGATGGTGGTCAAGGACTAGGCTGGAGAGGGGCCGGGCTGGACTCTGAAGAGAATTGCTTGTTCGAAGGAGGGGTTTGGATTTTATCCAAAAGACAGTGGGGCACTACCAAAGGTTTCAAGCCAGGACCTGCATGTTAGGGACAGCATTGGCGGTACAGTAATTTAAAGGAAGGAATGTACCTGGGCGGAGACCAGGTTACCCCCGTGATGCAGTGTAGGAGCAACCAGACTTGATGGCTCTTTGGCATGGGAGTCCAGTTAGCTGTGACTTGCAACAGAGGTGGCATCGTGGACATGCTGGTACCCATGCTGGCTCCTGAAGGAAGAGGAGAAGCTGGTGGACATGGAGCGAGGTGGGTGGCTTTGCAGGCTGACAACCGGCTGAGTGCAGATGCAGAGACCCCGGAGCACTCTGGTAGCTAAGAACATGAGTTTGTGTTTGTCCCGCACATTCAAGTCCCAGAATTTTTGATGGTGTGCTGGAACAGCTCAAAGGTAAATATTGGTTAAAAGCAAGTCTCAAAAAATTGAAAAAACTCCCCACCGATACTGTGAACTTCATCAGGTTGCTTTTTCACACTGGCAGCTGTTTGAAAACAGGTTCCTCCCCTGCCCATGCATCCTTTTAGGCCATGTCTTTCCAGCAGAGTTCTCGTGCATCCCTCGAAGCATACGATCTTTCTCTGGCGAGAGCCCATTATTTTCTGTCTCACTCCCAGGCACTCAGTATGCTGATGTGCCCAACCGCTCCACTCAACCTTCTCGTCCCCGTAATAGCATGGATTTCCAGTCCTTTCAAAGACAGATCAACACAGTGTACAGATTTGGGCAGCTCACCTGTGAAGAATTCAGAACCATCACTTGCTGTGGCTGCTAGTGAGAACACTTGTGAGTATACAGAGAAAGACTCACGGGAGAGAACACCGAGTGGACACTTGGTCCAGCCTGTGGGCTGGGAAATGACTAGTGAGCTCTATCAGCTTCCCTGAGCAACAGGCACATCCTCGCCACAGAGGACCTGTAAAAAAAAAAACACTCAGCCCTTCATGAATGAGGGTGCCTGGTTAAAAATTCACAGGAAGATTACATACAGCCATCTGCTGCCTTTATTCCCCCCTGTGTGCATTAAACACACACAGCTGCTTGACATGAAACATTCCATTACACTGTGTGGCTCCCAGGCTGGTCTTGCATTTGGGGGCAGAGGGGAGGCGAGGTGGGGGGAGAAGTGAGCTGAGCATGCTCAGGGATTTCCACCTGGACCTAAATGTCTCAGGCAGGGTATTCCAGATTTTTCCACCCTATTGACTTGCTCTCTGAAGGAAGTGTCATTCTGTGTATGTAGCTGGTTCTGTCGGTGAGTGAGTGTGTGTGTGTGTGTGTGTGTGTGTGTGTGTTTTCTTTATAATCTGAAAATGGGTCTTCGAGTCTAGAAGCAGTACCTGCAGCTGCCATAATTACAATGAAATAACCTGCCTCTTTCAGTCTGTAGGGAGAAAGCTTTAAAAAAATCCATATTCTAAATGGACTCAGGCATGTGGTGAATCTTCTCTTTTCTCCCTGTTTACTTGCAACAAGTTTTACAGCTTTGCTTTTCCCTAGAGTCAGGGGAGGAGATGGAAATTAACCTTTACTGAGCATTTATCCTGGTTGTCCCAACAGCACAAGCCAGGATTTGAATCCCGTTTTGGAACTTCATTCCTTTCTGTCTGCCATGTGCCCTTCTGGTATCCCGTTAGACCCCAGATCTCTCAGCCTAGTCCAGTTCTGTCCTGAGACCTGGGAGGTTTGGCATTATTAAGATGTTACTGAATATTTGGCACATATAATTGGCTTGGATTAGAGACCAAAGCTCCTAGCACAGTGACAAGGTGAAGTAGACCATGCTAATGATTACATGATAATGAGATGGTTTTCAGAGGATTGGATGTGCTCTTGAAGGTGTTGCTTTTCGGCCCTCTTGAAACCAGGCTGGGAAAATACAATCCCAGAAGAACTGCAGACTCCGTGGTCTGTGTAGATCTCAAAATAAGGGAACTAAAATAGAAAGGGACAGCTGTGTGCTGGGAATTCAAGATACAGCAGTCACCATCTTCAAGGAGCACCCAGTCTGGTGGAAGAGAAAGACATGCTGGCAGATAGTTTTAAGACGCTGGTAATAAGCACTAGATCAAAGATACCAGCAACTTGCTATAGTTTCAGTATTTTTTCCTCCCAAAATCCATTTCTTCAGTTGGGGCCTGTGCGGAGGAGAGCAGCTTCAGTGCGAGAGCAGTGTCCAGAATGTTGAGCATAAAAAGACGAGAAGAAATCATTATACATTCTTATGGAGGTACCAAGGGTCTTGTGTTCGGTCTCTCTGATCCCTTATTGCCATTCCCATTCAACGAGGAAACTTACTTAAGGAGCTAAATGGTTTGCCCAAGGCTGCATCGCTGGTACCTGGGGGGCCTGTGATTCAGACCCACTCTGTCTGCTTCTCAGGCTCCTGCTCTTGCTGCCGCACCAGCCCTCCTCTAGGAAAACCTGCACCCTAGATGGTCAGGTGCATAGCACAGCTGTCGCTGTGTCCTGTATTTAGAATGAAGAAGTCTTTTTTTTTTCCCTTGAAAATACCCACGTTTTGACAGCAGACATCTTGATGGGAATGATTCATGATCATCATCTCCAGCCTGCAGATGTGACAATCCAGTTCGAGGGCACTGAGTCCTCAGGGCAATCCTCCCTAACAGTGAAGTCGGCCCAACGCGTAGAAACACGGGGCTCCTCATTGACATTCTACATGGCCCAAGCAAATTCGTGGCTAACCAGAAGATGTTCCCCTGGGCTCCTGTAACCTCGGCTTAGCTGAGCAGGGAAAGACAGAAGACTCCCTGCAAGGGAGGTGGGGGTCTCCTCCTACCTTTGAAATTCTCTTCAGGAGACTCCAGGCTGTGTTGAATGCGACCCAACCCAAGGCATTGTTTTATCTCCATGGTTTGTGGTCCCTGTGGGGAAAGCTAACAGAAGCAAAGGCACTCTGCACTTGGTTCCACCTGGCCTTCTCAAAAGGTAGCCCAGGAAACGGTCACGCTTCCACCCACTCAGGCAGCTGGGGAGGTGCCCTGGGAGCAGAAGGTGTACGGAGTGTGTCCGGTGTACAGGAGTCACGCGCAGATCACAGCACGCTTTATGGCTTGTCTGGAAAGGGAAAGAACAGGAGTCAGATCTTGTCTCCACTGCTTCCTAGCTGGGGATTACGGACGAGCAGGTTAAATTCCCTGAAGCCTCCTTTTCTCGTCTGCAAGTCTGGAAGGATAATGCTTGCCTTCTGCAGTTGTTTAGAAGGTTAAATGAGATCAAATATGTACCAGCACCTAACACTACTCAGTGCTTGGCACACAGAAGCGTCCTCCCCTTCCAGTTCATACTGTACAAGCCTTACCAAATTCATTTTCCTGCAACAGACCTCCAGGTACATCACGCCTATACTCAAAGCTTGTCACGGCTCCCTTGTGCTTATTGAGTGACCTTCTCTGGCTGGGCTTCCAGGGCCCTGCTTGTTAGGGCCTACATCACCTGTCAGGTGATGCCTTCTGCTTCCCTCCAGACAGCTCACACTCTGGGAAGCTGAGCCATGCACTTGTTCTCTGTCATGCTTCCCCAGACCTCCGCACCTTTACTCCCTTATATGGAACCCTGCCCTATCCCCAAGCCACCCACCTAACACCATCTCTGGTGCAAGGCCGAGCTTAAATGATACATTGTCCAGTAAGTGCCCCTTGATTTGTCAGCCAAGGTGATCTCTCCATCCTCTGTCCTTTCACTGGTTTACGTCTATGTCTTGTCTCGTACAAAACTGCCAAGCATGATAGCTACTTGTGGCCAGGTTGTCTTATTTTCCTTGCCAACCTGTGAGCTTCCTGAAGGCAGGATTTGCTTCTTAGTCATCACTGCATCTGTACAGCACCTAATACTCAGTATATAATGAGTGAGTGAGCATGTGAATGAATGAATGCTCAAATCCACTCCTAACTGGATTTCCCCTCCATAACATGCTTATTGGAGATGCTTTGAACAAGAGGGAGTTCAGGGATATGAACTGAAAGGAGTAAGCAGAAGAAAAGGAGGTTTTCCCTGAAACCAAAATCTAAGAATAAAGAAGAGTAAAACTAGTTCTGCAGCTTCCCTGGGAGTGGAGAGGTCATAAGGCACAGATGGGGCTCCAAAGTGCAAGCTTTGACCTGAAGCCACGGGGACAGAGTGAAATTTTATGACCTGAAGATGGGCTTGAGTGTTTTATCCAAGTCACTGGATATGACTAGGACACCAGCAGGGCCCCTGGGGGCAAAGCCAAGGGCTCTGGGTCCTAAATTCCAGAAGGCCCTGGGCTGGGGAGAAGGTGCCTCTCGGGTCCCCATTGTTGCAGTCAAGCAATCCCCTGCTTCTCTCTCAAACTGTGCCTGGTAAACTTACAATGCATAAGGCATGGTAAATAGAAATTAAGAGCACAATAGTCATTATTGTTCATTTAAGATACACACAATGAGAGTCCTATCCTATGAGTGCTCTGCCTATTTTTTATTTTAGTGAATGTAGAATAATTTGTAACGGCTCTTCTAGGGTTACCTCCAAACTTTGTCTTGTTAATTCTATTTCAGCCCATCAGGTCTTCTGCTCTGGGAGTGCAGCCTGGCCTCTCAGAGTAGAGAGGTGGGACCTCCCCTCCCACTTGGGCAGAGCCTGGTGAATGTTCCTGCCTAATACAGTTACTCTTTGTTTAGGATAATGAGAATTTACAAGAAAGAAAGAACACAGAAGAAGCTAGCAGAACATCACGCTTAGGAGAATTTTGTGTTTAATGGAAATTGCCAGTCATTCCTCACTTTATCATGGACAGTGATGTCTGCTTAGCTACGTTCCTAGGTATATTTGTCACATATGTATTCAGGGGATTCCTCAAATAATGCCTTTTTTCCTCACATGCCTAAATGTATCCTTCATGCCTTGTTCTTTAGCCTAGTGTGTCTTTTATATAAAAAACGCATTTTGTGGCATTTCCAGTGGGTAAGCGCAGTAGCTGGTGCAGGAGAAAGTACATAGATCTTGAGTCAGTGAGGGACCATGTTCAGATTCTAGTTCCTCCTCTTACAGTGAGCTGAGGCGAATAACTTAAACATTTGAGCCTCCCTTCACTCTTCTTTCGAGCGGGATAAGATCTCACTTATTTCATAAACCTTTATTGTGTACAGATATGTCCGTAGGCCCTGGAGATCAGAGGTGAATCAAATTCACCGTCATAGAGTTCTAGGGCTGGAAAAGACCTCACATACTGCCCAGCTCAGTTTTCCTCTTGCAGACGAGGCACAGAAGCTCAGGAAGGGGTGCGGTTTGCTGGGAGGATCAGCCCATGTTATAGGGCGGGACACTAAGGTTCAAAGGTGTTCAGTGATGTATTTATTTGCCTGGTGAATCCATGATAGAAGTGTCTGGGCCCCATGTCCCATCTCCATCCCCTCCCCACCCCAATCACAATGTATAGCCATCCTTTCTCCCTAACACTAGTTTCTCCTCTGCTCCAAGCCCTTGCTGGCCACCTGGCTTGTGAAGAGGCCTTTATTATCTGCAGTCCCTGCCTTTGAGGGTTTGATCAGCTTGAGGAAATGCATGTCAACAATGGCTGTCAGACAAGACCGGTGCTCCTGCAGCACAAGAGGAGATGGGAGAACAGAGGACAGTATACCAGAGCCTCCCAGGAAGGCTGCATAAAGAAATACATTCTTATGGGATTTGCAGAGTATTTGGGACCCCATATGCTTCTCTTCATTGCTGTGGGACCAGGAACAAGCCCCCATCTTCCTACTGGAGTGCGCTTGACATGTCTGCTGAGCAGAGATGTGGGAGAAAGGAGTTGAGGACATATCGCCACCTCACTAATTTGGGTCTGTGTTCTCTGTTAAAACAGAAAGGAACCCGCCTTGTCCTCCAGGATCTGATGGCCCTGGAGAGAAGCCTGCAGGGCCCACGGATACTGCTGATTCTTCAGAACGTGCTGGCATGGAGCCAGGTCAGTCCCCTTGTCTGCTCTGATTTTCTGCGTCATCAACTGCAAACCTATGGTCTTGATGAGAAATGCCGTCTTGGAATCTGAAACCTTGCATGCTTTTTGGTTGAAGGCTTTTGCCACTAAGCAGCATGGGAAATGGAAGAGGTCATGTCAGAGTGGAGGTGACCTTCTCAAGTAGCAGATGCATTCAGAGGACTGGTCAGTGCTGGAAGCTAAGCCAGCAGCCAGCACAGTGAGAGGGCAGGGCAGGGCAGGCAAGGGCCAGACATCCAGTCGGGATACGACGGGGAAGCTGGCAGCCAGGAAGCAGCAGGCAGGCTCAGGGTCACAGAGGCACATTGACCACCAGGGTCATTCTAGGGCCCAGGAGCCCAGGGCAGGGTCCAGAGTTCTGTGGTTACATTTCCAGCTGAGCTGGAGGAGGATCAGAGGCGCAGTTGAGAATGGGGCAGGCAGAGGTGAGTGGGAAGCTGCCCAGGGGACAGCTGGTCTGGAGGCCAGTCCAGGTGGCTGGAATGGCTCTCTGGAGGCTTTGCCTCATAGCGCTGGGCAGAGGAGCATCGGTAAAAACAGTATGAAACACCTGGATTCGGTAGGAAATGTGGAAGGATGTTTCAAACTAGAGAGGGGACATGGCATGAGAAAGGTAGAATCATGAATGGAGACTGGGTCACCATGGAGAAGGCTGAAGAATAGATAGAGCAGGGAGCAGGACCCAAGGAAAACCAGCTGTGAATCAAGCACATTTTCTTATCCTCCAAGCAGTCTTGCAAGGTAGAGAGGTCTGAGACTTGCTAGGCTCACTTACGCTGCAGTAACAAATTCACTCCAGAATCTGAGGAGCAGAATCTCAGTAGCCTGATGCAGCAAAGGTTTATTTCTTGCTCATGCTACATGTCTAACCGAAGTAGGTGGAAGGCTCTGCTCGACTTCATGACTCAAGGGCTTGGCTAATGAAAGCTGTGCTGTATTTTAGCTATGTCACCTGAAACATGTGGCTGTGCTGGGCTCTGCAGTAGGGGAAGAGAGCCAGAGGGTGAGCACTGGCCCTTAAATGCTTCAGTCCACAAGGGACACACAGCCCATGGGCCAGAAGTAGTCACATGGTCCTGCCTGAGCTCTCAGGCTCTGAGAAATGTTGGGGGGGAAAAGGCTATTTGATGAGTCATATAACTGCCTCTGCCGCAGTAAAAAATATTTCCACTCTACAGGTAAGGAAACTGAAGCTCAGACAAGTTCACTATCTTATCTGAGGTCTCCCAGTTACAAGCGCTGGAGCCTAGATCTCACATAACTTCTGATTCTATCACTTCTGTAGCAGTTCAACAAAGACATGTTGAATACAAAGAATAGGTCCAGCACCGTGCTAGGCTCAGGGGGACAACGGGGAACAAAAACAAAGGTGGCCTCTGATCTAAGCCTAAAGAATGTGCAAGCACAGACTGGGATAAATGTGGGCAGGATGGACAAACGACTTTCTGAGGAGATCTAGAAAGATTTGAATTTCGCATAAAGAGGGACAGGTGAAAGGGGATCACGTTTATGGAGGCACTGTGCCAAGTACTTGATGTCCCACATTTAACTCCCACAACACCATGAGGTAGTTCCTACAGTTGGATTTTCAAGATCAGAGAACTGCAGTTCACTCAGCCAGGTGCAATGACCAGACTGAAGGGGAACTCTTCAGTCCTACCTGTGCTCACTTGTAATGATGTGAAAGCCAGAATAAAACATTGAATTCTGTCCCCTACTCCATCCAAACACAAGAACACGGTCTCTCCTTCCTCCTCTGTATCCCCCATCCTGGCCCTTTCTCCCCCAGCTCCCCTAACAGGCGCCCTGCCGGGTGTCACATGTGAACACAGCTTCAGCAATGACGAGGGAGCCTCGTGGAGTCCAGACCCTGGGTCACACATCCCCACGCCAATGCTGCCCGTATAGCTGCACCCAGAGCCAGGCTTGTTAGCTCAAGGAGGGAGGGAAGAGACTGAAGGACTATAGGGAGCGGGACCTGAGTCTGGCCGGGTGGGATAGAATCCAAATCTTAGCACAGGTGGATTCTTTTGTCTCGAATGCTGTCCCTTTTCTCCCTGGCCTCATCTTCCCATCCCTCTCCTTGCACATACATTTACACTGACCCCATCACTTCTCTCCCTCCCTCCGCATGTGTGATCAACTCCCTCATCCCCACACTGGTCCAGGCCCCTGGCTCAGATCTGGGTTATTGCAGCGGCCCCCTCACGGGGCTCTGCTGCCACCCTTCCCTCCCAGAGTCTGTGTGAAGGCATCTGTTAAAACAACAGTCAGAACAGATCATTCCTCCGCTCAAAGCCCTCCTTGGCTTCCCGTCTCACATAGAGGAAAAGCCAAAGGCCCCGCCGGGACCCAGAAGTTACATGAGCCAGCCTCTTTCCCCTCTGCCCCCACCTCTCTTCTGCACCCCTGGCTCACACCATGGCCTCCTTGCTGTTCCTTGAACTGTAAACACACTCCCGCCTCAGGGCATCAGGCATAGAAGCCTTTTTTGCAGTCAGTCTCAGGCAAAGCTCTCTGGGCAGAGGGAACAGCAATGAACAGACCTCCAAGTCACCATCCAAGTGAGCAGAGCACACATGGGGCTGAAAGGTCCTGGACATGTGTGGAGTGGCGGGGGGGCCAGTGATGTGAGCAAGGTGGACGTGGTAGAGGGGCACGCAGCAGGCCTGCCTTCCCACCCCATGCACAGAGCAGCCTTTCCAGGCCACTTCTTCCTGAGGCTTCTGGCATTGCATCTTCTCTACCTGGCATTTATCTCCACCTGATGTGTTCTGTATTCGGAACACAGCTCCGCAAGGGCAGGGCCTTAGTTTGTATGGTGGCCTATAGTGTCTCGCCCCTAGAATACCAGCTAGCACGGAGCAGGCACTCAATAAATACATACTGAATGAGCGAATGAATGCCCAAATTATTTCACAACAGATTCTATATGGGTACTTGCTTACACACTATTATTCATTCCATCCACCTTTGTAGATGCTGTTCCTCTTCCTTGAGTGTCCCCCTCGACCCTTCATCTCAGCTCACTTCCTCATTCTTTCTCTCTCACTCTGCTTGCCCAGGAGGGCCAGTCCCAGCTGCACGGCACTTGGCATGGGCATTATCCTCTGTCCCTGGAGCCTGGAGTTTCAAGGGCAAGTACAGCTTCTCCTCTTGGAGCTCCTGTGCCTGGCGCACAGCTAGGGTTCCAGTTACTGTTTATTGGCCTGAACCGAGTGGCCGAGAGCACCATGTGGAATTGCAGCCAGGAGCCCCAGGCCCCCCTCCGTGTCCCCTCACCCGCAGTCAGGAGGCAGGAGCCCTGTTGCCAGTTCATCCTCCTCCTGCTTAACGCCTGCCTTAGAGATCAGGAAGAGGAGGCAAATGGGACACTAATGAATTCAGAGAGAAACTAAATCGGGAGGTGTCGCAGACACCATGGAGGAGGGAGACAGGTTTAAAAGGATCTCTCCAGGGTGGGCGGGGGAGTGGGGCGTGTAGAGAGAGGCTGGAGGTGGTGTCCCACAGGCCCCCCTGACACCTGTGTGCAGGGTTGCCTGTGTGATCGCTGTGGCTCAAGAGGCTTCGCTTGTCTGACTTTAAATTAGGGGCCTTTTAGATGATTGACTTATTCCTTCCTTCATGCCCTCCCACCAACTTGCCAAAAGAGATTTCGGTGGGTTAACAATTCTAAACTGATTAATTAAGACTGCATTTAATGCAAAATTAAGGTAGCGAGTAGGGAGAAACAAGGGAAGGGGAGAAGAAAGATTGTGAGGGCCACTCAGAAAAGGGGTTCCTGGAAAGGAGCTACTAACTGCCGTCCTGATGATGGCACAGGGCTCCTGTGATGAGTAGACAAGGCCACGGATGTTAAGACCTTTGGGAATGGAAACAGTCTGGTCACACGCTGGTAACAGCGACCAGTGTCTCAGAGTGCGTGCCAATCCATTGTCACTACCTGAGTCAGGGACCCCCCCACAGGCACCATTTTCTCCCCAGCTCATTGAATGCTCACAGCACCCTGCAAGGTCTTTTAAAGCTCATTTTCAAGATGAGGTAACTGAGACTTAGACACTGAGTCATCTCTCCAGCAAGTGGTGCTGGAACAACCAGATATCTACATGCAAAAGCATGATGTTGGGCCCCTTCTTCACACCATATATAAAAATTAACTCAAAATGGAAGTGAAAATGCAACCACGGAGTGGGAGAAAATAATTTGCAATCATAGATTTTATAAGGGACTTATATCCAGAATATATAAAGAACTCCGACAATTCAACAATAAAAGGACAGTCTAAATTTCAAAATGTTCAAAGAGTTTGAATAGACATTTCTCCAAAGAAAATACAGAGATGGTCAATAAGCACATAAAAAGATTTTAGTGTTTTTAGACATTAAGGAAATACAACTCAGGGACACTGAGTCATTTGTTTGGTTCCTAACCGACTGACACCAAAGCCTCTTGACCACACACCTCCCTGAACTTGGGGATGACCAGCACAGGGGCCCTGAACTGCCACTGAGGGTTTTCACAAGAAGGAGAAGCTGAGAGGGAGGTTCAGGGAGTGGCAGGCAAGACAGAAAGGTCCAGCAAGGGGCAGACTGCCTGTGGGCGTTTTTTCCAGTAATGAGCAGAAATTGCCATCTGAGGAGCTTCCCCAGGGCCAGCTCTGCACTCTGCCCTCCCCTGCCCCAAAGGAGCACTTTTCAAAGTCTCTGGTTTTAGGACCCCTGTTGTGCTCTTCAAGATTATGAGGACCCCCAAAGAATTTTGGTTTATGTGCGTTGTATCTACTGAAATTTGTCATACTAGTAATTAGCACTGAAAAAAAAGCTGTAATTGTTATTTATAGCTTATTTAAAATAATAATAACAAGCCCTTATATTAACATAAATAACACGGTTTTGTGAAAAAAATGACTTCCAAAACAAAAAATAAAATGTAGAGAGTTGCATTGTTTTGCATTTTGGTAAATCTCTCTAATATTCGGCTTAGTAGAAGATCTATCTGTTTCTGCATTCAATCTAGAAAACTCCACCGTATTCTCCTAAGAGAATGAGGAATGAAAAAGGCAAGTAGTCCCATAGCATCATGAATAGTTGTAACCTCACAGAGTTCCTGAAAGGGTCTCAGGGACCCACAGGGATCCTGGGCCACACTTTGAAAACATTGGGTGCCAGAGGTGAGATCCTTGCTACAGGGTTCAGGAGGGAGTGGGGGAGAAGTCAACTGGGAATCTAGTAAACAGAGGAGGGAAGTGAGGACAGTCTTAATGGAGAGAGATGGGGATTCTCCTGGCATGAAGCCTGGCTGTCCTGGCCTTTGCACAAGATAGTCTCTCGCCCACAGTGCTCTTTCCCATCTTGATCTACTTGGCAAAATCCTCCAGATGCTTTAAGGTTCAGTTTAGTTGTGACTGCCTCCAGAAAGCCTTTCTTACCATCCTTAACATCCTAAAGACTTGGTTAAGCCCTCCTGTACCCATCCTCCTTGTTGGGTCAAAGGGTACAGCCTAAGAGGACTTGGGAGGTTGAGGCCTGCTAGTGGAATGCTAGCAGGAATTACTAGGAAGTGGCAAAACTGTGATTCAAACCAGATCAGTCGGCTTCCAAAGCCGTAATTGCTTTTCTAACCACTCCACATGGACTAGGCACCATTTGTTTTACTGCTACATGCAGCTCTTTTAAAAATGTGCTTCTATCATATCTTTCCAAATACACTTTTTAGTTTTTGGAACGTTGAGCAGGAACACAAATTATGTTTCTTTTTTCTACCCTTTTGGAGTCTAGCGTGTCAGCTTCCTTACACATAGCAGACTGTTGATAAACCCCACTTGTGTACTGCTTATCTTTCATAGAAGGCATGGCCTCAGTTGAGATATTAACGCTGAGTTCCTGTTAACTACAGTTATTAGAGACTTAGAGATAATTGAGTGGTCAGGCCCTGCCAGAACTGGCCATCCTGGTTGGTGATGGGAACCTGCAAGGTCAAAGGGCTTGGAACAGATGTTATTTTTCTCGGGGTCAGGTAGGAAAAATAATCCTGAACAGCACATTCTAGTTCTTATACAAATATTAAGACAAATAAATATTATGAATTTATTTCCAGTTACACCAGTTAAGCAAGTTATGCCAGTTAAAGAAGGATAAATGAGCATTTACTGAGCTCTTACCATGGGTTAGTATGTGTGCTAGGCACATTGCATATTTTATCCTCAAATGTAAACCTGTATGTTTTTTTACTGCGGTTAACAATAGAACTCTCTGCAAGACAGGACTCGTCCCATTTTACAGGGATCAAACTGAGACCCTGAGAAGGATCTTGCTTAGGGTCATTTATGTCCAGGCACCTGGTGGAGCTGGGATTTGAAACCAGGTCTGCTGGGGAACACCATGCTGCCCTCCACATGGGGAGGAAATGCTGAGTGCGGTTCCCAGCGGGCACCATGCCCACCCGGCAAGGTCCAGCAGCCTGCGGTGGTGCTGCGGTGGCCACTGAGTGCTGGTTTTGGGCTCTGTCTTTCCAGACCATCTGTCTATCCCCTGAGGTTCCTTTTCTCTCCCTGGGTGTTTACCTTCAGTCTTCCCACAGAGCACTGGAATGCCCACCACCACACCATGCTACCAGCATCTTTCAGCACCCAGTATCTGCTTGATCAGTGTTCCTGGACCAAGTGAATGCATGGATGGTCTTAGGGAGGAAGAGGAAGGAGCAGGTGGCTCAAGATGAAATCCAGCAGGTGAAATCCAACAGATGGAGCTCAAAACCAGAGTTCCCTATTTGCTCAAAAATGAACCCCTGTAGGAAACCATTTCTAGTCCCAGCCTCCAATGCTTTGGAAACCAGGTGTGGAATATTGCCCTTCCCTGGACCTGCCAGAGTCAGGACTGGCAGTGACCTGGCAGCTGCTATGGCTGTCGTTACCCTTCCAAAACAGCTTTGATGTGATCTTATTTACCTGTTCCCCATCCAGGCACGGGGCTGCTGCACAGTCCCAGGTGGGCAGAAAGATAACAGAGCCGTTTACAAGCAGAATGCCTGGTTTATTTCCAAGTGGGAAGGTCAGTGTCATTATCCTTGGTGGGTCCTGTGACCAGGTCCTCAGAATGGGAGATCCTGCTTCCTGTTGCTGATCGCAGCTTCAGCTGCACATCTCAGTGGCCAGTGTAGCAAAGCAGCAGAGAACATGGCCTGAAGGCCCTTTCCCCAGGACCTCTGTAACTACATTGCCTTGACTTACCTGCTGTGAAATGGATGCATTTAGATGTCTTCCACCCCCTCAAATGCTTTTGTGAAAGCTCCCTGGGTGGAAAAGAACAGTGAGTCACCATCTATAAGCACAGAATCCTTTGCCTCTTTGAATTCTAACCATGGCAGAAAAACAAGAGTGTGCAGAAAACTCTCCAGGGGTGAGAACAGACTTTTGTTGAATACCTATTATATGTCAGCCACTGCGCTAGGCATTTCACAGTCCATTTAACTCACAACTACTGGTGAGGTAAGCATTGTTATTTCTGATTCACAGATGGGACCATGGAGCCTCAGAGAGGGTCAGTGACTTTAAGTCACACAGCTGGGAAGTGTGGGAGCCTGGAATTGTTTCAAGGTTATCTGCTGCAAAGCCCAACTTCTTCCCACTGAACTGGAAATCATAACACAAACAATAGCAGCAAGAACTACCATTTGTAGGTTGCTCATTACATGCCTGACTTGTATTAGCTCATTTAATACTTACAACAACCAGTGAGATTAGGCACCATTATCATCCTTGTTTTCCATATCAGGAAACTGAGGCACAGAGAACTGCTGTCAGAATGAAAAAGTTCCCAAAGGCATTCAGAATGTAATCCCCAGCAATCTGTCACCATTCGCTCCTCTATCATAGATAGTTGTCTAAAATAAGTGCAATCCTTGCTCATAGAATGTACTTAATAATATTTGGTTACTGATACTTAACTTGGTGCTGTTCTTATCACCCCACTGGGACAGCTGTTCTGGTTGCTGTCAACAGCCGGTGCTGTAGCTGCTGAGCTGTCCATTATGGAAGAACCCAGGTAGGTCAGAGAATCCTAGGGCCAGAATCCAGATGTTAAGGGGCAAGCATATTACAAGGATGTGTAATGCAGCAGAAGAGAGCAGCCTCTGGAATCAGCCCAGTGGAGTCCAGCCTGACTTAACGGCTCTGGGCATGTTAGTTAATCTCTGCTTCAGTTTCTCAGTATGTAAAATGGGTCAAATTAAGAGCACATACCCCGATGTGCTATTGCAAGGATTAAAAATCATGTAAAATGCTGATAGCAAGGGATAGCACAAAACACAGGTGCCCGGTGTATGGGATCTGTTGTGTTAGAGCATATTAGTTTATGCTCTATGTGTTAGAGCATATTGGATTTATGAGGTAATCTAGTTCCACCGTTTCATTTGCAGATGAAGAGACTGAGGGTCAAGACAGGGAGTTGTGGGGCCCAAGTCACACAGCATTTTTGTTTTCTGATTCCAAAGCCAAGGCTCATTCTGATAACAAGTCTCAAGAGGCCCATATATCAGCCCTCTCATTTCTAGAAGCTTTAATTAGTTACCTTTCAATCTGCTTTATCTTTTTTGATAGTCTGTTCTTTATCTATACTTTCTTGACCCTTATATGTTTCTTTAAATATGGTACACAATTATTTAATTTCCTAATCTGATCATTTCAGTATCTGTGGTATTCAAAGGTTTGATTTATTTGTTCATCGTTTTCACTGTCTCTTGCTCATGGTGGCTTATTTCTTCATGCATTCTGTCGTAGATTCATGATCGTTACAACTTGATAGGATTTCTTTGAGGCCTGAGTTGAAAAGTCATTGCTTCAAAAAGGATTTGCAATTGCTTCTGCCAGATGCCTGGAGGAGCCGCCGACTTGGGTTCCCTTTAAATGCTCAGCTTGGACTTGGGTTTTTCCTGGTCACAAGGTTATATGTAGTTTGTTAGTTTAACCTCGTATTTTGCCATGTCCTTCATTAAAGGAATTCCTTAGGGCAAGTAGGCAGCCATATTGCTGGAAATAGAAATCTATAGTGGTCCGCACAGCACTGTCCTTCTTTGGTGTGAACATGGGACTTTATCTGCTAGGATGTCCCTGGTTATTACTGGTTGGCCGTTTATTGTATTTTTGCTCTAAGGTCTGCGAAGCATCCCCAGAGAGCTGAAGGGGAGTTCCCATGTCATAGGCCGAGTCTATCTCTTGGTGTCCTTAACCATCACTGTTCTGAGACCTCATTGTGTACTCATCTCAGTCCCATGGGGGCCTTGACTGAAAATATTACCTGTAGATGTTGCCAAATCAAAACTGGTTTTGTGAAAGGTGCCCAGAGGTACCACATTCTGAAGGCATCATGCAAGAGATCGCTGTGCTCCAGTTATCCCTGATGTGATCCTTGCTAAAGTATTAGCTGGGTACAGCAGAGGCAGCATGAGCAATATTAAGTCCATTTGCCTATTGGTTCTTTCATTCCACAAACATTTACTGAGCACCTACTACCTGCTGTACCCATGTTAGGCTTTGGGATACAGAGATGGATAAGCCACAGTCCTTCCTCTTACATACAAGGACATTTATGTGGACAGTGACCATAGAGTCTGATCATTGCTGTGGCAGGCAAACCTGGAGGTGGAAGGTGGCTGACCCAGCCTCAGGTGGGGGTGTCTAAGCAGGCTTTTTATAGTAAGTGCCAAGTGGATCTAAAGTATGAAAAACACAGTAACTCTAGAAACAAAACCACGAGTCTGCAGTCCCTCAAAAGAAAACACAAATGCTCTACTTGAGAGGAATGGGCCAGCTGCTTTCCCATTCCTGGTCTTGCTCTGTGGTTAAGCATTGTGCTCTTCCACTCTGGGGACGACACTTTGAGAACCACTAATATAATTTATGCATTGTCAGCAGCAGCACTGTCATCTTCAAGGGGTCGAAATTGGTTCTTGGCAAGTTGGGAGTGAAAAAAGTCTTAGTTATCACAATGGTTTGTGTTCCTCCACAGGTCTACAGTACATAAGCAGATACACAATGTATCTGCAGTATTAAAATTTCATAGGAAGGGCAGGGATTTGGGAAAAAGAAAGTTACAAAGGCTCTTTACCAGACGGCGATGGGAGGGGGTGTAATGAAAAGAGACTGAGGACCATTGATGTAGCTGAATGAGTGGCAGCATTGAAGCCAGATGGGCCTGAGTTCAGAGCTGCTCCCTCATGTAACAACCTGTATGACCTTGGACAGAATTAAGTAATCTCTCTGCACCCCCATTTCCTTGTATGTAAAATGGGATAATAATACCTTCCTGCACAAGGTTGTTCTAAGGATTGAATGAAATACATGTAAATCTCCTGGCACCTAGCAGGTACTTGATACATGTTGTAAGGTGTGAGTTCCCTGTCTCCATTTAGCCCAATACACGCATGCTCTGGAGAGGACCCAGAGCTGATGAGACGGGCTGAAGGAGTAGTTTTCAGACAGTCATGGCTGTAGGCTATGAACAGCGTGCGTAGGACAAGTCCCTCTCTGGGGCCACGTGAGCGGACAGTGGCCCAGAAGCTCTTGGGATTTTCTGAGAGAGGGTCAGGTGGTCCATTTGAATTTTCAAGGGCAGTATTTTCTCCTTCTTCATCAGGGACAAAGTTAATATTCAACCTATTTGGAGCAATTAATTTAGAGAAGCTGAGACCTCTAAGTGGAGATAAAATTTATTAGTCGTTGTCTTCTAAGGGAAGAGAGTTTAGGATGTTCCCTGGGTCTCAGGTTAATTTTTGGACCTCAACTTGAGCTCCTGGCCTCTGAGGACCTCTGCACCAACATTTAAGGAAGAAACTGTTGATCCAGGGCCAGCCAGGTGGGGTGTGAGTGGAGGGAGTAACCTGTGGGAGGATGGGGGGAGGATAGCAAGCGAGTCTGAAAAGAGGGCTGGATTGCCTTTCTTTGTTACCCCGAAACTCCTCTGACAATATAGCCATCTAGTTCCCCAGTGAGGGCCAGCATGGATTAGAATTATCTGAGTACTGCCTGGCGCGTATGTGTTGAATGATTAACCTCCCCCATTGCATAGTGACAGCTAACATCATGATTTAATGATGTGTTGTTTTCCTGCATTATCTCACTTAACCCTCTGAGCAATTCAATTATTTCTTTATCCTCCTCCTCCTCATTTTCATCATCCCCGTTTTATAGATGGGGAAACTGAGGCTGAGAAAAGTCAGGATATTGCCCCAGACAACTGAATTGCAGAGCAGGGCAAGTGACCTGTCACACAGGTTGACTTCCAACCCCGGGCTCATCTCCACTCTGCCATTGTTGTATCGTCCTGAATGCAAGGCCTGAAGGAGGCTGGTTCAGTTCTGGATCCCAGGGCCCAGAAAAGGCAGAAAAAGCTTTCCTTGTCAGCAGTGGGCACAGCTGTCTCCCTCCTCCCACCATCCTCCCAACACCGTGGGTGCCCTGATTTCTGTCTGAGCCTGTCCAAGTCAGGCAAGGCTTTGCTTCCATATCACTGACACACAGACGGCCGCCCTGAAGCCTGTGAGCCGGGAGCGCTTCTGTGCTTCGTGGACGCAGGCAGAGGGGCCTTCTTTCTGACACCTGTTCTGTTTCCCCACAAGGCCTGTCATCTGCAGCAGCAAACAGTGTCTGAGCAGGTTCATTATCTCTGCTCAGAACATGTCAGGGCACAGGCCTAACAAATCCAGGCACCGTCTGCGGCTCCCTCACCCTCCGCCAGACTCAGTCCCCCTTCTCACTCTTATCCCCGCCACCAAAGGAAACACACAGACATAAGAAGACAGGAAATCAGAAAGCACACTGGAGGTAAACCAGATTTTAAAGTAATAAATAAACTCTCACTCTATAAAGCATGTTGTGGTTGGCCAGTATTTTCCTGCAATCAACACAGCAACCCTTTGCAGGGATGGGAGGTTGTCGCTCTCTGCTCAGCTGGGGGAGGAGGGGGTGCTCAGCCCTGGGCACTGGAGTTCTCCATGCCGAATAGCAGGGGTGGAGGGACCTTTGATGACTTCTCACCCAACCTCCTCCCACCTAGGCCCAAGGAGGGAGGGAGCTCTCTGCAGCTCACACAGGTGCCAAGTGGCAGAGGCAGAGCTCGAACCCAGAACCCACTGACTGCAAAGGCCACATCCTTCCCCTCCATTGTGTGGAGATGGCTCAGGGAGGGGAGAGAGGCCCTGGACAACCAGTGGGCCCAGAGCAGTGATAAAATCTGGGGAGCCTCAAGGAGGACAGCATCAAAGTTGGGACAAATAAGGGCCATTGGGCTGCATTGCCCTTGTATCTTGTTCTCAGAGGCCGTGGGCTCTGAAAGAGGTGGGTGATGTGTAGGTTACTGGGGCCGGAACAGTCTGGAGGGGTGTGCTTCCTGTGCTGGGTTAGCAACCTTGCTGGGTGCCCGCACTTACAGAATGGGATGTTGTCTAATTCTCCAAAACAAGCTTGAGTATTAGCTCACTGATACGGTAATGTGCAAAATAAGGAAGAGGCCCAGAAGAAAAGCAGTCAGATCAAGGAGCTGGGCCTTCAGAGATGCTGAGGAGAGAGCTGGGGGCGGCCTCCAGGACAGCGCTCTTGAAACAGAGCTCTGGTGGCCCTCGCTACTTTGTGCTTTTCTGTGGCTTCTGCTTGCCCTCCAGAGGAAGCCCAGACTTCTCACTGCAGCATAGAAGGCCCTGGATTACCCCCTTTCTCACAAGAGTTTATCATAAACAGCAAGGAACTTGGGCTCTGGATTCAAATCCTCTCTCTCCTACTCCCAGGGAGTGTCACCTGGAGCAAGTTCCTGCAAAACGGACATGACAATAAATTGCTGTTGTGAGGATCAAATACACATAAAGCTCTGGGCACAGTGTCTGGCCCATAGTGAGGGCTCTCACGCAGTGGGAGTTGTGGCACTATTAGCAGCAGTGGTAGTAGCTATAATCATAGTACTTGCTGCCTCTAGGTCTTTACACATGCTCTTCCCTCGGGGTGGGGAGCCCTTTGGATATTTTGAAATTGCCAAAATCCCTCTCATTCCCCCAGGCCCAGCTGGAAGGCGAGCTCTGCAGCAGCCTGCCCTGACTCAGACCCTCACCGTGCTCCTGCCTCCCTCCCGCGGTGTGGTAGGCACACATCCCCTGCAGGCTTCTCAGTGCATGTTGCAATTCTCTGTGCACATGGGGCATTTCTGGGTGTCCCAGCTGGGACCTCTTGAGGGCAAGGTGTCTGAGTGCCAGGCAGCACCCAGGGGGTATTTGTACATGAATCTATTGCTGCCCCACCCTCTTCCCAGGACTAAGAAATCCTAAGTGGTGTTTTGCAGGAATTTCAGCAAAAAAAAAAAGCTGCAAGGGGAGGGGTGTAGGAGGCACATGGGAAGGCAGGGCTGTCTCCCTGATATCTGGCCACAACAGATAATATCAGGGCCTCATTCCACCCACTGGCAACAAAATCCCTGCACAGCTTTAACCTCAAGTGAGAAGGATGTTAGTTCCCTGACTTTTCTGTTGCCTTCCAGCTGGCATTCTCTATTCCAGCAGGGTTCAATTCCAGATTTTTCTGCAGTCACTTTTCTGCAATTCTGGACTTTCCTCAAGGGCCTTCAGGAGATGCCAGATTTCATTCTGTCTCCATTGAGAACTATCCCCTTTACTTCTGCCTTTTTTTTGGTTGTCATTTTCCCATTTGAAGGCAGCCCACCACACACCCAGTCTGGGGAATGGACTCTGCAACCAAATGGGTGATTCCTCTAGACACTTGTCCCAGAGGCTAAAGGACATAGACAGGCTTCCTTATATCCACCTGAGGCTTAGAACCTCAAAGCAAGCAGGTGCCCAGGTCCCACTCCCTGAACACCAGACCTGCCAGGGGCCCAGAGCCTTGGCCTGGGGTGTCCCCCTGAGCCCTGCCCTCTGAGTAGCACAGCAGCTGCACAAAGCTGGACCAGTGCGAGTGCTCTCTCATTCTTCCCTCCTTCCTTTATTTCAATTATGAAATATTCTTTGAATCAAGAAGTAGAATTAAATAGTACAGTGAAAATCCAGGTCCCTGGGACCCAATTGAAGAATTAAAACACTATAGATATTATAATAGCTGAAAACTGGAGTTAGCCCAGATGTCTTTCCAAAAGTGAATGGTGAAACAAACTCTGGTATATCCATGCTGTGGAATACTCCTCAGCAATAAAAAAGGAATGAGCCAGTGATAGACCTGCAACAATTGGATGAATCTCCAGGGAATTATGGTGTGCAAAAAATATATATATATATATAGTCCGAAAAGATTACATAATGTAGGATTCCATTGATACAACATTTTCAAAACGACAAATGTTTAAAAGTGGAGATTACGTTAGTGGTTGACAGGGTTCAGGGAAAGGCTCAGAACATGACAGGAGTGGGTGAGTTATAAAGGGTAGCACAAGAGATCCTTGCCAGGAAGGAACTCTCTCAGTATCTTGACTGTGATGGTGAATACACAACCTATACAGGTAATAAAATTGTGTGGACCTTAACATGCGCATACATGAATACAAGTTGAGGTAATCTGAGATCGATTCAAGATGTTGGCGTGAGAAGTGAGACAGAGAACTCTTCCCAAAAGCACATTTAGTATGAAAATATAGTTAATACAACTAATCCTAAAACAGCAACAGGAAAGAAGGCTACACCAGACTGTATACACCTGGAGAACAGAGCAGACCTCACAAAACAGGGTAACATACCAAAGCCTTGATCTGGCAGGACCAAGCCCTTCCCCAACCCCAGCTCACCACTGGGAGGAAGAGAAATGGAGTGGGGAGAAGGTGGAAGCCTGGGACTGCTGAACACCCAGGCCTGGAGATCTGCTTTGGAGCATAAACCTACATTGTGTGGTGCTCTTGAGGTTGGTGGGGTTGGGGAGCTGAAATAGGTGGAGTGCTTGAGAGACTGAGATTCCAGTCATTTGTGGAGGATGGGGATCCACATCCAGCCACGCTGGGACAAAGGAAAGGCGGGTGGTCTGAGAGGCTTCCTAGCAGCTAGAGGGCTGCTGAAGGGGTGGGGTTTACATGGAGCTTGCTGTGCAGGAGAAGGGATAGGTGGACAAGGTTTTCTGGGCACTCTCTTCCCAGTAGGTTGGGAACTTTGAGGGGCTTCAGGCGCTCCATCCCCCTATCTGGCTACTCAGCTCCGAGGCCCCCCACTGTGACACGCAGCCTGCTGCACCTTCCCAGGCCTGCAGGCACTGGCTGGCAAACCGACAGTCCCTGCACTGGCACCAGGCCAGCTAGAGGGAGGCCCCACCTACAACAGCTAGAGACACAGAGCACAGAGGCTTACACCTGTGTGCTCGGCCCACTGGCTCTGACACTGGAGATAGGCACTGCAGCCAGAAAGCAGGAAACAGCTATTTCCTCCCACCTGGCACCAGTGCCACTCCCCTGCAACCCCTCAACCTCACTCCAGGGGCTGAGCAGCTCCAGAGACTAGAGTTTCTGGGGACTAGAGGGCGCCACATAGAAATATGAAATGTCAAAAGAACCTGGTCCAGACCAAAATCTCACAAACCCCAGGAAAAGGGCCAAATGAAACTGAAATCACCAATCTTCCTGAAAGAGAGTTCAAAATAAAAATCTAAACATGCTCATGGAGGTACAGAAAAATGTTCAAGCACTCAGAAACAAATTTAAGATGGAGATTCAATCATTAAGAAACTCCATATCTGAAATGAAACATACAATGGAGGGATTTAAAAGCAGATTAGATGTAGTAGAAGAGACAGTAAATGAAATAGAAATTAGAGAAGAGAAATACAAAGAAGCTGAGGCACAGAAAGAAGAAAGGATCTCTAAGAATGAAAGAATACTGAGAGAACTGTGTGACCAATCCATTTGGAACAATATTTGCATTATAGGGGTACCAGAAGAAGAAGAGAGAGAAAAAGGGATAGAAAGTGTCATTGAGGAGGTAATTGCTGAAAACGTCCCCAGTCTGGGGAAGGAGATAGTCTTTCAGGCCTTGGAGGTGCAGATATCTCCTAACACAAGGGACCCAAGGAAGACAACATCAAGACATATAATAAATAAAAAGACAGAGATCAAGGATAAAGACAGACTTCTAAAAGCAGCTAGAGAGAGAAAAAAAGGTCACATACAAAGGAAAACCCATTGGGTTATCATCAGATTTCTCAACATAAACCTTACAGGCCAGAAGGGAGTGGCATGATAAATTTAATGCAATGAAAAAGAAAGGCCTCGAACCAAGAATACTCTACCCAGCAAGGTTATCATTTAAATTTGAAGGAGGGTTTAAACAATTTTCAAATAAGCAAAAGCTGAGAGAATTTACCTCCCACAAACCACCTCTACAGTGCATTTTGGAGGGACTGCTACAGATGGAAGTATTCCTAAGGCTAAATAGATGTCACCAGGGGAAATAAAACCACAGCAAAGTAGAATACTTAATTATTAAGCAGCTGCAAAATCAAATCAACTATTCCCAAAGTCAATCAAGGGATAGACCAAGAGTACAGAATATGATACCTAACATATAAAGAATGGAGGAGAAAGAAAAAGGAGGAAAAAAAAAAGAACCTTTAGTTTGTGTTTGTAATAGCATAATAAGTGAGTTAAATTAGGCTGTTAGATAGTAAGGGGATTACCCTTGAACCTTTGGTAACCACAGATCTAAAGCCTGCAATGGCAATAAGTACATACCTATCAACAATCACCCTAAATGTAAACAATCTGAATGCACCAATCAAAAGACATAGAGTCACTGACTGGATAAAAAAACAAAACCCGCCTATATGCTGCCTACAAGATACTCACTTCAAACCCAAAGACATACACAGACTGAAAGTGAAGGGGTGGAACAAGATATTTCATGCAACTAATAGGGAGAAATAAGCAGGAGTTGCAGTACTTGAATCGGACAAAACAGACTTCAAAGCAAAGAAAGTAAAGAGACAAAGAAGGACATTACATAATGATAAAGGGGTCATTCCAACAAGAGGATATAACTATTATAAATATCTATGCACCCAACACAGGAACACCAGCATATGTGAAACAAATACTAACAGAACTAAAGGGGGATATAGACTGCAATGCATTCATTCTAGGAGACTTCAACACACCACTCACTCCAAAGGACAGATCCACCAGACAGAAAATAAGTAAGGACACAGAGGCACTGAACAACACAGTAGAACAGATGGACCTAATAGACATCTATAGAACTCTACATCCAAAAGAAACAGGATGCACATTCTTCTCAATTGCACATGGAACATTCTCCAGAATAGACCACATACTAGGCCACAAAAAGAGCCTCAGCAAATTCAAAAAGATTGAAATTGTACCAACCAGCTTCTCAGAACACAAAGGTATGAAACTAGAAATAAATTACACAAAGAAAACGAAAAAGCCCATGCTTCTAAATAATCAATGGATCAGTGACCAAATAAAAACAGAGATCAAGCATGATATGGAGACAAATGACAACAATAATTTACCACCACAAAATCTGTGGGATGCAGCGAAGGCTCTACTAAGAGGGAAGTATATTGCAATACAGGCCTACTTCAAGAAAGAAGAACCATCCCAAATGAACACTGCTGGTGGGAATGTAAACTAGTTCAACCATTGTGGAAAGCAGTATGGAGGTTCCTCAAAAAACTAAAAATGGAAATACTATTTGACCCAGGAATTCCACTCCTAATAATGTACCCTAAGAATGCAGGAGTCCAGCTTGAAAAAGACATATGCACCCCTATGTTTATCACAGCACTATTTACAATAGCCAAGAAATGGAAGCAACCTAAGTGTCCATCAGTAGATGAATGGATAAAGAAGATGTGGTACATATATGCAGTGGAGTATTTTTCAGCCATAAGAAGAAAACAAATCCTACCATTTGCAACAACATGGATGGAGCTAGAGGGTATTATGCTCAGTGAAATAAGCCAAGCAGAGAAAGACAAGTACCAAATGATTTCACTCATCTGTGGAGCCTAAGAACAAAGCAAAAACTAAAGGAACAAAACAGCAGCAGACTCACGGAACCCAAGAATGGACTAACAATTGCCAAAGGGAAAGGGACTGAAAGGGTGGGGTTTGGGAAGGGAGGGATAAGGGGGAAAGGGGGCATTATGATTAGCACACATAATGTTAGCAGGGGGAGGCACGGGGAAGGCAGTATAGCACAGAGAAGACAAGTAGTGATTCCATAGCATCTTACTATGCTGATGGACAGTGACTGTAATGGGGTATGTGGTGGGGACTTAATAATGGGGGGAATCTAGTAATCACAATGTTGCTCATGTAATTGTATATTAATGATAACAAAATTTTTTAAAAAAAGAGGAAATCTGAGTAAGATTGGTGCTTTGGGTCAGTATCAATATCCTGGTTGTGATAATGTTACCAGGGAAAATGGGTCCCTCACTTGGGTATTGTCCAAATAATCAGCCTCAAGCAAGAGTCAACTCAAAAGGAAGCTTTCTTTACTTGTGACAAGTAAAGGAGACAGAGGGATAATCTCCCTGAAGACTGTCTCTTCTTGAGAAGTCAGGGGTGGGTTTTTATTAAGTAAAGGCATGCATATTCATGAGGGCAAAGCAGGTAGTTCTGTGTTCTGTGATTGCTGGACGGCCTATATGCACTATTGCTCCAGTCAGTTGCAGTGAGTGTCAGGAACCTTTATGATCTTCCTAGATAAAACTAAATACCTCTGGTTAGACAAACAGTTTCAAAATAACCTCATAAACATGTATCAGGTGCCTAGAAATGTAGCAAATGGAAAGCACCCAAGAAAATCACTTAAAACTATTACTTTCCAGCTGACCCTGTTCACTTTAACTTGATCCTCCTCCATTCCAGTTCCTACTAGGTAACAATAGTATATTATGCTTTTGCAGAATGTTACCATTGTGGAGAATGGGCAAAGTGTATAAGGGACCTCTCTATTTACTTCTTGGAATTGCTTGTGAATCTACAATTCGCAGGAAAAATTTCAATTAAAAATAAGATATTGCAAGTTCCTTCTAAAAAGAAACATTATAGAAATGACTGGAGACCCGAGTCTACCGCTCCAATCTCCTCAGTCTCATTCCTCTTCTTCCTAAGAAGCAACCAATATCCTAATACCCAGAATTTGGTACTGCTCATTCCTACACCTGTTTTTATACTTTTACTACATGTGTATATATGCATAAGTAATGGATAATATTATTTGATATGTTTTTAAACTTTGTATATATTATATTGTGTTGGGATTTACACACAGGGTATAATCCACTGTGTGAGCATAGCTGAGTTTATTTCCTCTTTCTTTTATTGATGGACTTGGTTGTTTCCAGTCTTCTGGTGTAAACTGTGCTGCCATGGACATTCTTGCCCATGTTCTTTGTGCCACGTGCAAGAGTTTGTCCACCTTATACCCTAGGGGCATGTGGAATGGCTGGGTCGTAGGGCACATGCCTCTTTAGTTCTACTAAACACTCTTAGACTTCTTTCTAAATTACACCTATTTATTCTCCCACAAGCAGTGTATCATAGTATCTGGGGTTCTGCATCTCCACCAGTGTGATAATGTCTGACTTTTTAATTTTTGCCAACCCAGTGGGTATGAAATAATATCCTTTTGTTTAAATTCCCTTGGCTTCTTCTCCATGAATGATGATTATCTGTGCCCCATCCTACCTCTTCTACACTAGGAGCTCTTAGTCAAAAGTTCCCAGAGGTATGTGCCTACCACATAATAGGGGATCGAGATTTGTTGAATGAATGAAAAAACAGTAATAATTCTAGAGGCTTTCCCTTGGGAGGATCATGGTTGTTTTCTTTCTGTATGTTTTCAAGGTTCATCCATATGGTAGCATGTATAGTACTTCATTTCTTTATAGTGAAAAATAATGTTAATTGTATGGATATACCACATTTTATTTATCAGTTCATCAGTTGGTGTACATCTGGGTTGTTTTTACTATTATGAATAATGTTGCTATGAACATTTATGTCCAAATGTCTGTGTAGATATATGTTTTCATTTCTTTTGGACAGATACCTAAGTGAGGAACTATTGTATTAGATGGTAATTTTATGTTTAACCATTTGAGGAACTGCCAGACTGTTTTCAAGTACTTGTAGCATTTTACATTCTGACCAGCAGTGTATGAGGGTTCCAGTTTCTCCACATCCTTGACAACACTTATTATTATCTATCTTTTTGATTAAAGCTCAGTCATGGGCTTTTGAATCAAGCAATCTGGGCTAGAATCCCAGTTTGGCTGTTTATTAGCTGTAGGATCATAACTTATTCCTCTATCTTCTTCCTCTACCAAACAGAATTCATAATGACTACTTTTCAGGACAGTTATGAGGATGGAATAAATAAAACAATAGACTCATAATGCCCTTAGGACAATGTGGGATGCAGTCTGCCCTCCTTGGAACAAAGTAACAGTGACAGCTTACCATTGTGGGTCTTGTTGTGCCCACCTCTTCTCCATGCATCTACAGTGTCCTGTGGTCTCTGCTACTGACTGGACTGTCAGTGGTTGATTATCTGTCTTCCCCACTCAGCCTAGGTTCTCTAAGGTCAGAAATTATGGTTTACTCATGTTAGTCTACAGCCTCTCTGCCTGGGATGCTCTTAAAGTCACCTTGAGCCTTCCAAGAGTAGCTCCTCTCAGTTGGCTGGGAGCTAACCTGTGAGTGAAAGGCCCAGAGCTGCCTTTTGTTAATGCCCAGAGCTCCTGGCAGATGCCAGAACAGTTCTACTGTGACAGTGATTCCCAGAGCCTCCAAGGGCCATCACTGTGTGTGTCCCACCCTGGCAGGGTCTTAAGAGGCCAGTGCTGTACCCCATGGAAGGCAGAGGGCAGAGGATCTTAGCAGGCCTTAGTTTAGGATGCCTCAAATTGGATCTGAACCACTTGAGTTTATTTAAATAACATCCCCCGCCCCTTGTCTTTGGCAGGAGGCCTAATTTTCATGCCACCATTTTTGCAACAATCACAGACATTATCTGCACACCCAGACATTATATAGGGAAAAAATAAAAGATGATTGCTTGCAGATTGCTACTGTTGTTCATTTTGGAGATGACTCCATGGATGGTAAGGACACTTCTGAGTGTTGGAGCTGCAGAGAACAGCAGAGCTCGGTCATGCCAGGGCTTGGGGAGGGAGGGCAGGGGCAAAGCCCCTCACTCAGCCTGGTGGGCAGAGGGGTGGTGGCTCAGGGATGAGGTGTCTGTGCAGACAGTGCTCCCGCCGGTGTGCACAGAATGTAGACGCTCATCAAGTCCACGCCATCTGACTTCCGCCTCCCTCCCCATCTTAGTCTATTCTAGAACTTCATCTTAGAACCAGGAACCTGGGCATTGTACTGATCCTGCCTCCTTCTTTTCCCTGCACATAAAACCTCCTCTCAAGCACATTCCCTTCCCTCCATGACCTCCCTCCTGGATCACTACAGCAGCCTCCTCACTGTCTTCCTGCCTCTCTGCCTCTGCACTTGCCCCTCCCAATGATCCATTCTCCAGCCCACAGTGGTCTTCCAACAAAACAATTGAGATCAGGTCACTTTTTGCCTTAAAACCTACAATGGTTTCCCTTTGCCAAGAATAAAACCCCACTTAAACCACTTGCCCACCTCTTCCCCATGCGTCTACAGCTTCCTGTGGTCTCTGCTACTGACTGGACTGTCAGTGGCTCATTATCCATCTTCCCCACTCAGCCCAGGTTCTCGAAGGTTGGGAATTCTGGTTTACTCATATGAGTATCCTGACATCTAACAGAGCCTCTGACTCATGTAGGTGCCCAGTAACTGTTTGTTTCCCCTTACATGTCAAGAGTCCTTATAATGTTCAAAACTCTTTTGCATTGTTTTTCTCATTGACCCTCACCACTCTGAGGTACAAGCACTAGTTGTTATTCCCATCTTACAAGTAGGAAACCTGAGACTTAGAGAGGGCGGTCCAGGGCTCCTACATAGCAGGAATATGGCAGAACTGTATAGGGACCAGGTCTTCCAAACGAGCCATGGCCAGAACCCCATGAGGAAGGTGAGGCAGGTGAGGCAGGTTACTATTGCCTGTGGTTCTCAAGATGTCACTCGGTGACCAGCATCAATATTGCTATTAGAAATGCAAATTTGGGGCCGCACCTACAAGACTGTAGAATAGCAGACTTCACAGCTACCGTCTTTCCAACCAAGCTCATTTTCTCTGGGTTGTCCAGTGTCCTGCTTCTGTGGTTACTTGTATCCATGACCCCTAGTGATGGGCTCTGCTGCCCCACTTTGAGGAAAGGTCCTTCCTACAGACCAGAGCGTGGCCTTTTTCCATAAGGTCAGAAAGCTGTGTGGGTCATAATAATGACCATCCTTGAAGCACACTTCCTACTAGGACTAATTAAACTGGCTCTGACAAGCTTGTCTCCCTGGTGATTCTGGATGTTGAAGCAACCAGAGTAGGAGTCGCTTGTAATGCCCCAGGTGGAAATGTATTTCCCAGGCAGAATAATCCCCAAATGTGGGCAGACACACAGGTCAGTGGCTGTGCTTGTGCCTGGAGCAACAGCTTTGTCCTCTCCTGTCCCCGCCTTGACTTTGAAACATTCTGTCAAGAATGATCAGGCTGGAATTAAAAGGCATCCATGTGCTAGCTGAACCAGAGAGAGGTGGGATGAAAACAGAAGTTGCCCCCAGTGGTTTTGCTGGATGTCCACGTCCCTGGGGGTGCCAAGTACAGCTGCACAGTGATGAGGAGTAAGCCTGGAAGGCCTGGCCTGCATCGCTCCAGTGTTTGACCTTGATTGGCCCTTGCCCACTCTGGGCCAGATTCACTTTGGTGCTCAGTCCCCAAAGCCCCTTCCAGCACTGATGTGGTATCTGTGGCAAGTTCTGGGGGGGCAGTAGCTCCAGTGGGAGTCTGGCTGGCTTTTTCCCAGCTTCACGGATGGGGAGTCCACCCAAACCACAGGACACAAGTCAACCCCAGCTGTTTCAGCTGACAATTATGTGGCCATGGCCTCTGAAAGACAAGGGGGGTCAGTGTCTTCCTGAATCTCAGTGACTGTGGCTTTGGACTGCTATTAAAGAAATCTCGTCCTTCCCAATCTGCCTGTCCAGTTCTAAGTCCCCTGTTAGCCCACTAGTTCTCAAACTTCACTCTCCTGGAGGGCTTGTAAAAACTGCAGGTTGCTGAGCCTCATCTCCATTTTTTGATACAGTTGGTCTGGAGAAAGTTTGCGTTTTCGCCCAACTCCCGGGTGATGCATGGCTGCTGTAGGGACCCCGGTGAAAACAACTGCCATGCAGCTCGGTACCCAGACACCATCCTGCCTCTGCTCTCCTGCATCCTGTGACAGGAGGTGGCCCTCCACCCCAGGGCAGATCCTCATAAGTCTCCCCGCTAGAATCCACAGCAGATACAAATACTTAAAGGTGAGAATAAGTTACGTCTTCTTACCAGGCACTGAACCAAGCACTTTACATACAGCATTGTGTTGATTCTCTCCAACTGTACAGAAATAAAAATACTCTTTTTAGCTGACAAGGTCTCTGTAGAAATCAAAATAACCCAAACATGTGCAATGACTTAGTAATCTGGTACTGTTAAGAGTTTTGTTTTTGTTCTTAAGCTTTCTGTTAGCATGCTAGGGCTGCTTTAATGAAATACCACAGACTGAATGGCTCAAACACAGAAGTTTGTTTTTTCACAATTTCGGATGCTAGAAGGCCAAGATCAAGGTGCCAGTGGGCTTAGTTTCTCTTAAGGCCCTATGTGGCTTACAGATGGCTGCAGTCTCAAGGTGTCCTCATTTGTTCATCCCTGGGTCTGTGTTGTCCTAATCTCTTCGGGCCCACCCACATGACCTCATTTTACCTTAATCACCTCTTCAAAGACCTGTCTCCAAATATAGTCATGTTCTGAGAACTGCGGGCAGGGTAGTACTTTAGCATATGAGTTTTGGGGGCACACAGTTCAGCCCATAACAAGCTTCCAATTGAGATTTAACAATTGACTGGCTGTGTGACTACAGAGAAGTCACCCAGCCTTTCTGAGCCTTGTTTCCTTCAACCAGGACCCAGCTTATGCTGAGGCACAGTGAGAAATTCCAAATGGGGAGGAAAAAAGATGTTTCAACTTCTTAGGCATTTGGATTTGGAGAATAAAGATGTTCAGGATGGAATCTGCCTAAGAATCAGAGAAGGAGGCCCTTGTCTAGGCACCACTTTAGGCTGGAGGCATAGGCCTCTAACTCACCCCAGAGGAGACAGTCTGTAGAGGGAGCCTGGCATTGTTGCCTCATTCTAGGACTTTGCAAGGCTTGTGGAGGAGTAGAGAGATAGGTCTCCTTGGGAGATCACCTGTGTGATCTAGCTTGCACCCTCCCACTCTACATCCACCAGCTAATCTGCTCATCCACAAGGTCTCCAACTTGGACACTGCCATTGGGAGCCCTCTCTGTGAATCCCAGGATCTACCAGGGAAGGAAGGAGTGGTGGGAGAACATGGGCTTTAGAAACAGTCTAAATATCTATCGTTAGGAGAATCAATAATTCAATTATATTCAATAGAGTTTATTGTTATTATTATAGGCATTTATTGAGCAGTTGTTAAAGTACCACACTTTATCTTCATAACAGTCCTGATGGGGACTGTTGACCCCATTGACCCTGTTATTGGCCCCATTTCATAAATGTGAAAACCGAGCCTTAAAAACTTTAAATAGCTGTCATGGCCACAAAACCTGAAAGTGAGAAGAGGCAGGACTTGAACCCAGATCTTTCTCAAGCAAAGCTTATGTGCTTAACCTCTAGTCTGTACTCACATTAAAATACCACTTTGTAGATAAATATTTAATGACATAGGAAAATCACTTTGATTTGATATTCATGGGGAAAAAAGGATATAAAATGCACTATCCAGTTCTATATAAAAGTGTGTGGGGTAGGACAGGTATATGTAGAGGGGATGAGAGGGAAAATAGACTCTAATCAGTGTTTTTTCTGGGTGGTGAGACACCCTTCGATGTTTTCCTTAATAGCTAGAATAAATACATATTAATTTTTAAATCAAGAGAAAATGGATGTTTTTAAAGTGGAAACTGACAGACAAGGGATTTGGAAGGAGCCAGACCTGGGTGGGAACCCGTGCTCCAGCTCTCCCAGCATCTGGAGCTGCTGCCCTATCTCTGGATCCTCCTAAAGGATTCTGGACTAGTGGGGAAAGACAAAGAGTTAGAAAGGGTGCCTGACTGGGGTTCTATTTTTGAAAGAGGTCTGTGCTGGCATCCCCAGAGACAGAGCTCAGTGCATTTCCCTGAAAAAGCACTGCTATTTTTAAAGGGCACCAATGACAAAGATGCTTCTGGAGACCCTGGGGGACCTGAGCTGGATTTCAGTCTCTCTCTTCAGAAGTGCCTGCCTGGGAAGTTGGTCCTCAGCCTCACTGTGCCCCTGGTTTGTGCCCTGGGGCTGCTGGTGTCCTTAGGCTGTGAGGGCAGAGAAGGCTGGGGCACCACCCTGGTGGGGCGGGGGAGCACTTTACACCCGTGAATGGCATGCTCTTCACAAGCATTGTCAGCTTCCAGGGTGCAGGAGATGTCTGGATTTGATGTCTCCTTGCCATGGTGGAAAACAGGCAGGAGAGGATTATTGTTTGAGGGCAAAGCTTCCAGGATATGCTTGTGAAAATTTTTAGCAGTGGGCAGAATCAATAGAGATTAGAGACAGGTAGGATCGTAGATTCTTAGGCTGCAAGGGTGCCTCATGCAGCCACCTGGTTGAGTTTCTGTCTCACCTGTGCTCACATCCCTGCAGGGAAGGGGCACTGCCCCTGAGAGAGCCCCTCCCACTTCTGGATAGTTGGC
Organism: Manis pentadactyla; assembly: GCF_030020395.1. Taxonomy (NCBI): domain Eukaryota; kingdom Metazoa; phylum Chordata; class Mammalia; order Pholidota; family Manidae; genus Manis; species Manis pentadactyla. The sequence continues at coordinate 35,580,253 of NC_080027.1, forward strand.
TGTTGGCACATTTGTTCCAAGAAGTGTCATATCCTCTGCCCAGCACACATAATAACTAAAGATAAATAATGGTGATGGTGAACGTGTATTGCCTGCTTATCACAAAGCAAGTACTGTTGTATTCCACCTATACATTCTCATTTAATCTTCACAGTAGCATTCTCAGTTAGATACATTATTATTATTCCTATTTTGCAGATGGGGAGGCCGAACCAAGGCCTAGTACATAATAACTATGATAGCAAATGTTTATATATGACTGAATGCATCCCAGGCTCTCTTCTAGGTGGTTTACATCAATTCACTGATTTAATTTAATCTCCACAAAAACTTGTTTTCCTTGGAAGTAGGTAGTATCATCATCATCTCCAGTTGGGAGATGGGGACACTGAAGCCCAGAGAGATTAAGTATGTAGCCTGAGGTCACAGAGCTTATAAGTGGCTGAGGCAGGATTTGAACCCTGGCACTGCAGTTCCAGCGGCCGTGATCCTATTGCCAAGGCCATGGTATTCTGCCTGTCCATAGATGTTTGTGTCATAAATATCTGACCCCTGCCTGTCTCTCTCCTCTCACCTGACTCATTCTTCCCCTTCTTTGTGCAACACACACTGGCCACCTTTTAGATCTTCTAACTAGTCAAGCCCTATCTAGCATCAGGGACTCCTGGAGACTCCACGCCCTCTTCTCCTGGCTAGGCATCCTTCAGGTCTGAGTTCATTGTCGCTTCCCCAGAGAGATGCTGTGATTTCCCCAGACACAGTCAGCGCCCCCGTTTATCCTTTTAGCGCCTTTACTCCTTCTTCGAGTCCCTGCCGCTCGCTCCCCCTCCACTCAGATCAGCAGCTCCCTGTGGGCAGGGCAGGACCACTCTGCCCCTCTGCTTCCTCAGCTCCCTGCTCGTAGTCCGATACAGAGCAGGTGCTCAGTGAATACTCCTCAAATGCATGGGAGCAGGGCTGGAAAACAGGGCTGGCAGGTCTTCCTTGGGGAGGCGCAGGTGTGACTGAGAATGCATTGGGTTCATTCCCACTAACTCACCACCGTTTACCAAGAGCACCTTTGTGTCCCTCTGAACAGTCTGACTCTTGTTGGCTCACACAGCATCACCCACCTGGGAAGGGAAGAACCAAGCAGAGGTTTTCAGCCCTGGCTGCTCCCTAAAAGTGCCTGGAGAGCTTTAGCAAACACCCTGCCTGGCCCAGCTGGCCAGTAGAGCCAGAAGAGCTGAGGGTGGGGTCCTGGCATCGGCACTTTTTACAGTTTCTGTCTCCCGAACCTGAGCCTCATAGATTGTGTTTTGGAGGCCAAGCCATCCAGAGACAAGAAAGTTTCCTAGAATACCCAGTCCGGTCCACTCTGCTCAATGGCTCTCATAACAGATCACAGGTTTGACTGAAGGGTCTGACCTTGCAGAAGCCAAAGATTAGGGCAGTACTCAAATAATAATCATCCTTGCATTTAATAGTAATAGCTAGTATTTTTTGAGTAAACAATGTCCTGGGCCTTTGCATTCATCCCCTTCCCTGATAGCTGTAAATGGAGTGATGACACTTTACAGAGGAGGAGACCCAGGTTCAGTGTCCAGCCCAGGAAGTGTGGAGCCCAGGTTTGAGCTCGAGCCTCTGCAAGCCCACAGCCTGTGCTCTGGGGACCCGCACAGTCCACAGCGCGTCAGTCTCCTGTCCTGCCTCCTGGAGCGCCATGCAAACAGAAGGCTCCTGGCCTCGTGACTAACCACACTCTGGGGAAGGAAATTCCAGTTGGAAGCCTGCTACATTCTGTGCGGGGATTGAGAGGAAAGGAAAGGTAGGTTTCTCCCCACAGGGTTCCCCAGCAAAACGATGCATTTTAAATGGCTTACAAATTGTCGAGCTATTTCACTGCTTCCAAGGAGAAATAGCTCAGGGCAAGAAGCTATTGGCCCTTTATGCCCTGAACATCAAAACAAAATACCAAATGCAAAAATGAAACCACTGGGCGGGGGTGGGGAGGGTTACTTGGCCATAGTTTGCTGTGGAGGTGTGGGCACAGTGTTGAACCTGGATTTCTGGGCGGATCTCTGGGAGACTATGTGGTGTTCTGGGCTGTGGGGTCCAACAGACCTGTTCAGACCACAGCTCAGAACCAATGCCCCCATGGTGACATGGTTGGAGGGACTAAGTGTAAAAAAGGGGTACCCTTTAGGCAAAGGGTTGGTTCTCTGTGGTGTGTGAAAAATGCCAGTGATGTCCAAGCACCACCCACAGAAGCTTTGATTCTATGGTGGGGCTTGGCCCAGGCAGTGTGGTGGTTAGAGGCCCCCAGGTGAGTCTCATGAACAGCCAGGGCTGAGGCCCTCTGCCTAATTCCTCTTTTCCCCACCCTCCGCCACTCCCCTGAGGAAACGATCCCTGATCCCCCAGACAGTTGGGTGTGAGAAGAACATGCTCCCAGTAAACTGTGGTGAATTGTTGGGAGCAGAACCATCACGTGTTGTCACACCTCTGCCTCTGTGAGGTACCATGGGCAGCTCTGTTTTCTAGTTGGCATGGGAAGAAAGCCCTGGGAAGAAGGCCTGCAGTGGGCATGGGCATCGAGGACTCAGAGCCTTTTTGCTTTTTGCTGAAAACCTATCACCCCTGGGCATGGCATCTGTTGAACATACCCCATACACACATAACCTGGGCTGCCACAAGGCTGGCTTAATAAGACTGCTGGAAGTTCTAGAAATGTGGGTAAGGTAGGCTATGGGCCAAGCCTGTCACAGCAGAGAGACAAGTCCCCAGGTCTTGAGGAGAAGAAAAAATGAGCCTTCTAGTCTCCAGAGCTTTCTGTTTGCTGGATGGCATGGTGGGCCAAGAAGCCTGAGGGAGAGAGCACATCTTCCCGGGAACAGCCCCTCAGGAAGCAGGAGAACTCCCGACCCTACACGGACCCTTACCGTGTGTTCAGGGTAACAGTGGCTGTCGTGATGGAGCACAGGCCAGGGACGATTCCTCGGACACTGTCACCACCCTACCAGCAAGGCAGCATGAGGGTCCCAGTTTCATAGGCAAAGAAATTGAGGCTCAAGAAGCCACAGAACTAGTAAGTGTTGAGGCTCAGGCTTTTGAGAATTATAAGCAGCAGCTTTCAGACCTGTTTACTCTTTTGATCTTTCAACCATCCTATACGATGAGCCAAGGAGAGGCTGAAGTCCCTAGTTTAAAGATGAGGAAAACTGAGGCTCAGAGACACACAGAAATTGCTCCTGTCATACAGCTAAAGACCACCAGGCCTGGACTCAAGGCGAGGCTGTCAGGCTCAGATCGGTGCTCGCTCCCTTCAGCCCAGGCCTGTGGCTTGTTCCCTGCTGCCCGCCAGTCATGCCCACCCCTGTTGCCATGTTCTAGCTGTGTGACCTTGCACAGGTTGATTGCTCCTGACCTCTGTGGGCTTTCATTTTCTGCATGGTAGGGAAAGGAGAACCTACGACCCTGGGCTCCTGGGATAATAAATGAGGTACATGCCAGGACCCCCTGCTGACTGCTGAGGGGCACTTGCTGGATAAGATAAATTAATGGGTGGAGAACTTCCCACTGTCATCCAGCCCAACCTCGTACTTACACAGGAGGAAACCAAGGATGAGAGGAGGGAGTGATGTGACCAGGGCCACACAGCAAGTCGGGGCCAAACAGCAGCCTGGAACCCAGGGGAAGGACAACAAGGGTTAAATCCAGGATAGGTCCCACCACCTCGAACCTCTGCAGTCTAAACTGTCCTGTGGGGCTGTGTGTCATTGGGAAGGATCCTCCTGTTCCCCTCAGAGACCTAAGCCCCATCCCGCCCTGCCAGTTAGCCACTGTGAGGTCTTGGGCAGGGCCTCAGCCCTCTGCAGCCCAGGTTTCAAGCCTGCAAAATGAGGGTGGGAAATGGAGCCCTGTAATGAGGCCTTTCTCAGTCCTCACATCCCTGAAAGAAGTGGTGGCATTGGTGTTTGGGATTGGGAGGCCGGGAGGAAATCTCACTGGGGGCATCTGGACTGCTCATGCCGGGCCCTGGGAGGTGTGAGGACAGCCAGCAGATCTGAGAGGAGCTTGTGTGGCTCCTGGTACCTTGGCAACATCCTGACCCCCACCCTTGCTAGGAAAAGTCACAAGCAAGGAGCTAGGGCAGATGGCCCAGAAAGATTTGCCCTCTCTCTCTGTAAGGAAAATAACCATCTCCCCTGGATTAGTCTGCAAAACTTTGTCTTTTCTGTCTGAGACACTCTGATGTTGATTCTGTCCTGAAAATCTTTTTTTACACTGTAATTATAATTAAACCTGCTTTGCAACATGAAAAAAAAAAAACAACCACGCTCCTTGAGTTGCACCACCTATTTGAATTATTTACATCTTTGTGTGATTCCTTCTACATTTATTCTACCACAGAGGATTTCTGTTGGGAGGGGCGGTCTGCTTTGTGGAGAGGCATGGCGATAGCAACTGTGTAAAATCTGACAGTCATTCATTCATTCTAAAAATAAATACTCAGATCTACCCTTTGCCAGGATCTGTATAAGGTCCTTGAGAGTCTAAAGAAGAATAACATTTAGTTCTACCTTCCAAAGGAGAGGAAAAAGAAAGGGGATTGCCATTTATAGGGCACCTACTATGTGCACGGCCTGTGCTTGAGCATTTTATACACTTTATCTCATGTCAGCCTCTGGCCAACTGTGAGGCAGGCATTCTTATGCCCATTTTACATACGAAGAGGCTGAGACCCAGAGGTAAAGTCAGTGCCTAGACAATTCAACTGGTAGCTGGCAAGAGGCAGAAAGGGGAGCTTGTGCCAAATTGAAAAATGTGAGCATCTTTCTAAATGCCCTGCTGGTATCTGCCAAGTAAGATAAACTCACAAACTGAACTATTCTATAATGGGGGTAAAGTTATAGTATTTTTTCCTCTCAAGTTGTAGTAGGAGGGCAGAGAAGAAGAGATCAATGTTGGCTCCAGAAGGCTGCCCAGAGGGAGGCACCGTTTCTGTGCACTGGAAATAGCTCTAAACCCTGCGAGGTGTAGGGACAGTGACTGCCTGCCTGCTGAAGCATTTCCTCCTACTGTCGGTGGCCTAGAGATCCCACCGTGCTCTGTCATCTGAAATCAGGAGCAGAACCATCAACTGAGTCTGCCTAGACAAATCTGGGCTGGGCAAAGCCAGTGGGACTGAGCAATTTCTGATGTTATGCTCTCGGGCCTCTCTCTTCTATTATTCATGCCAGCTGTGGAGCCCAGTCAATATTAGCTTTGGTTCCATTTCAAATCAAAGGAAAATCCAATTTTAATTTGTTGAGGCTCTATAGCTTCTTATACAGGCACTACTTCCCCAAGGTATAAAAAGATGGGTAAGACCTAACTTCAGACCTCAAGGGGCTCTCATTCTAGCAGGAAGAAGAGAGATAACTAATATTGCAAGAGCTGTCACAGGGCATCACAGGAGGGTTTGAGGAAGGAATGTTTGACAGAGTCATTTGCTGCTGTTTACTGAGCACCTACTTAGTGCCCACAAAGGGGCTAAGGCCTGGGAATCAGAAAGGAGCAAGATATAGTCCCTGTTCTTAAGAAGCACACACCTTGCTTCCTAAAAAACAATAATAAACATACAATTAAGAGAAGATATTTGTGAGATTTTGCCGAAGGATAGAACTGTGGGAACTCAGATGAGGACTAACTGCCAGTGGAGAAAGGGAAGGGGTCCTAGTATTTGTCAAGTGCCTACTAAATGCTGGGGTTTCACACGTTACATCACTTCTCAGTTGCTAGTAATGGAGTCTTCTACAGCTGTGGGAACTGAGACCAACAGGGGTAAAGTAACTTACCCAAGATAACAAATTATGAATGTATAAAACCTTGCTTTCTAGTCTATAATACATCCACACTGACATTCCTATATAACTGTTGTAATGACTTGCTAATAAGTAAAACTGACACTCCAGTGAGATTCACCCTGTGTACCTACTTCTCAATCTTCTGTCTCCTTGTAGGTACCCAGTTTGAGAAAGAAGCAATCGGGTTCAAGGGAAAGAGATCAGTAGGAAATACACAAAAGCCCTTGTGCATATTTTTACATTCCCTGTAAGTCAACAAGAAAGAAATTCCACCTAAGGAACTATCCCAATTACATCTGTTTTAGTACCTGTGGGTTTTTTCCTAACAATTTCCACAGGCACTAGAACTCTTTAGGATATCCCTCTGTCACAATGTCAGTGAGTTGTTTCAATGTTTATTTTGCATGCCTGCAGGTATTACGTGAGCTAAAATGTCTCGAGAGCTGGGCCCCCGTGTACTGACTTCCTTTCTGGCATTAGGGCCTGTACCTGCAGTGTCCACACCGCATGCATCTGTGCCGGCCCAGCCTGGCCCAGCCCTAGACAGAGCCCCGACCCCAGGGCTCCCTCTTACCTCCTTCCAGCCCTAACGCTCCTGTTCTCTCTTCTCTCTCCTCTTTCCCACCTTGCTCCCAACCTGCTTTCTTCCCTTCTTTTCCTTTCTTTTCCCTTGCTGCTTCCCCTCCCTCGTTCTCCTCTGCTCTCTCCTCCATCCTGCTTCCCTTTCTCCTTCCCTCCTCTGTCTTCCCCTCTCCCATCCTTCCCTCTCCTCCCCAGTCACCTCCTTCCTTCTCCCTTGTTTCTCCTCCATCATCTCATCTCTACCAGGACTTCACTGAAACCCTCTACTCTAGAATTTTCTGAGCTGGGAGCCCATGATTCTCTACACCATCTGTGAGTAGGTTTTAAAGGGTTTATTGATCTTGGAAATAGAATTCAGCATCTGGAGTTGGTGGGCATAGATGCCTCCTCCTGGGGAGAAGTTGCAGCTTTGACCAGATTCTCAGACTCCTGGCTTGGGCTCACCACTTCTCTTTTTAATTCTTAGTCTCCAGTTCATTGTTTCCCTAACTTCCCACAAATAGTGAGAATCACAGTTCACTGCTAATTGGCTCAAAATTTTCCAACTATTGAGAAGCAAGTACTTGACAGCACCCTTTGTCAAGCCAGCCCACTGTTTGGGAAGTATGAGTACCCCCAGCACTGTGTGGATTAAATGAGATCTCAGGAGTGCGTGCTCAGCACATAGGCAGTGCTAAGTGCCAGTAGTTCCTCCCTCCCAGTCTGCATTGCAGCACCAGTCTTTGCAGATGAGGGAAACCACGTAGAGTTGCCTAGGGCTGCCTTAACAAAGTACTGTGGACTGGGTGGCTTAAACAGCAGACATTTAGTTCCTCCCAGTTCTGGAGGCCAGAGGACTGAGATCAAGATGTTGGCCAGTTGGTTTCTTCTGAGGCCTCTCTCCTTGGCTTGCAGATGGCCGTCCTCCTCCTGTCTTCATATGGCCTTTCTTCTGTGTGTGTCTATGTCCCTGTCTCCTCTTCTTAAAAGGACACTGGTCATATTCTATTAGGGCCCATTCATATGACCCCATTTTTAACCTATGTTCTCTTTGTAGACCCGTGTCTCCACATAAAGCCATGTTCTGAGGTACCGGGGATTAGTACAGGAACTGTGAGAGGGACACAACTCAGCCCATAACGACTTGGGTGGAATCCTCGCCTCATGTGACGTCCCCAGGGCTCTGCCTGAGGAGACAGGTGCAGGGGTGGGGAAGTGCCCAAGGCCAATCAAGTGAAAATAGTGCATTTAGGACTTGGCCTAATTCAAACCACTATTGACAGAAGGTTATTTAGGAAGCACTTTCTGGCTGAGCAGGCCCAGGATTAATTATTAAGGACCCCTCCACAGACCCAGCAGGAGTCATGGACCCTGTGTGAATAAGTAGCAGGCATACGTGGTTTGCCCCATCTTCCTGACAGAGAGGAAGAGGCTGTGTTTTATTTATATGTGCAACTATTCTTAGTCTTGTACTTTTCCCTTTATTCCCAATGGAAGGGATTATTGTAACTACTCTATCTCGAACCCCTTTCAAAGTCAGATTAATAGATGGGGTTCAGGTCATTGCCCTGGAGTTCAAGAGCCAGAGTATTAACCTAAATGCATTATAAGATCATTAGAGCTGTGTGTGTAAAAGTTTAACAACCAGAGCAAGAAGGGAGGGAAGGATGGGAATGGGCGGAGCAGTGGAACTAAGAAATACGTTTCAGGATTTTGTATAAATATGCCATTCTCCCACGAGAATTTGGTTAAAAAAATCCTTCCTATAATGTCACCTGCAATGTAAATACATGGTCTGAGGAGAATCACCAAAGCCAATGGCCAGAAATCAGGCTCCAAGGGGCTGTTTCGGATGCAGTAAATTAGAGCTGTATGCTTAATAATAAACATCACATGCGGGTGAATCAATATTCTCAGTATATTCAAGTATAGATTCAAAGTAGTTTATTCCAGGAACAACAATCCATGCTACTTATTTGCATGGTTCTATAAACCCTTGGCAATTTCTTTAGAAAATAGGAGATGGTGAGGGTCTCTACCCTTTTTGTGTCACCCAACCCTCCAGTATTTAATTTACCCAGATTGCCTGCCTCATGGATAGTAACCTGATTTATAACCTCACCACTCTGCTTTTCTCTGTTAGGTAGAGCGGTTCTGAGCTCCTGCCATGAGGCACTATTAAATGAAGAGGAAAGTTAGCTGCTGACTAGCTGTTTCTCTTTGGCATGTCATTGACCTTTCTGATCCCCATCCTTACAACGAGGATAATATGCCCACTTTATGGAATCTCTGTAAGGATTACAGATAAAGCATGGGATGTCTCCCCTGTGGTGCCTGGTATACCAGTTGCTTGACAAATAGGTGTGCTTGTTATGACAGGGTTCTGTAGATGGCTTCGAGGGCTTCAGGGCTGGTGGTACCCTGGGTTCCAGGCTCCTCAGTCACCCAGGGCACCTCCACTCTGAGCCACAACTACCAGCCTAGAAGCCAGGGCTCTCACTCACTTAGCTGGCTGTAAGCACAAGGCTTGGCAAGAATGCACATGCTCATCCAAGACCTGGGAGTATTCATAAAGGTGGTATAGGATAAGGTTAAGTACAGTTTTTGCAGCTAGAGAGAGCTGGATTCAAATCCTGACTTTGCCACTTTACCTTGCGCACATTACCTCATTTCTCTGAGGCTTGGTTTCTTCTGAAAGTGAGATTAAAAAAATACTGGCTTAGAAAGATAGTTGGGACAAAGAAATTAAATCTTCTACACATGCAAAGTACCACCTTCAGTCTCTGGCACAGGAAAGGTGCTCAATCCTGGTAACTGCATCATTGTTCTCATCATCATCAGTGTAATTGTTACAAACATTACCTCATTGGCAGTTGTTTCTGGAGATTTTCTGAAACCGTTATCAGGAGGAATTTTGACAAAGGGAAGATTCTCGGCAGTGTTAATGTTCTCTTTTGTGTGGTTTTTTTTTCTAAGCCATTGCACTTCCTCTAAGGATTCCTAAGGTTTGTGATTCCGTCAGGGTAAAGAACTTGGTGATGCGTATGGATAATTGCCCACCAAACCTTGGACAATTATGTATCAGCCTTTATTTTCACATGTTATAAAAATATGAAAATCAAACACTATATGCCAATACTCATGGTGAATAGACCTTCTGTGGAAAATTCCACATTGATTGTCTCCTTCTGGCATGAAAAGACAATGGCACCAAGCCAGCTGCTGCTGATGCCCTATGAAAATTGGCCATTTCACTGGACGCAGTCAGCCTGTTGGGCATTGCCTCAGATACGAGATCAACTTCTATTCTGTCACTTTGTTGTAAGTCATGGGCCAAGAAGTAAAGGACTCCATAATTTTTTTCATGTATTTTAAAAATATTTTCTTTCATTTCAAAAGAAATTTATAAATTGGTTTGGCCAGAGTGTAAGACATAAACTGTATCTGCCATTTGTACCTTAGAATGGGATATTAAACCTTCTATATCATTTTCAAGTTTTAAAAAATTGTGGCAAGACACACCTAAGGTAAAACTCACTATTTTAACCATTTTCAAGTGTACAGTTCAGTGGTGGTAATACATCCACATGGTTGGGAGGCCATCAACGCCACCTACAGACCACTCTTCTCATCTTCCAAACTGAAGCTCTGCACCCAATAAACAAGAATACCCCTTTCCACCACCACCACCCGTCCCCTAGCAACCACCATTCTACGTGCTGCCTCTCTGAATTTGACTAGCCTAGGTCCTTGCATAAGTGCAGTCATAGTATTTGTCCTTTGTGACTGACATGGCATTTAGCATACTGTCCTCAGGGATCATCCATCTTGGGGCACGTGTCAGAATTCCTCTCTTTAAGATTGACTAATATTCCGTTGTATGTATATACTACATGCCGTGTCTCCATTTATCCGTCCATAAACACTGGGGTTGCTTTCACCCTTCGGTTGTGAATCGTACATCTGCAGGCATGGGTGTGCCAGGATCTGTTCAAGTACCTGCTTTCAATGCTTTCTGGCATGTCCTCAGAGATGGGATTGTTGGATCCCATGGTAACCTTATTTTTAACTTTTTAAGGAATTGCCACACTATTTCCCACAGCAGCTGTATCATTTTACATTCCTGCCAATAGTGCACAAGGGGGTTCCAGATTTTCCATATCCTTACCAACATTTCTTATCTTCTGATTTTGATAATAACCATTCTACTGGGTGTCAACTATGGAATCTTATTTATTTGTTTGTTTAATTTCTCTTCTTTTAATCAAGAAACTATTTTTAGGGCAGTTTTATGTTCACAGCAAAATTGATCAGGAAGTTTAGAGAGTTCCCGTATGTTCCATGACCCTGAACATGAACAAGCTCCCCCACTATCAACATCCCACACCAGAGTGGTACATTTGTGTAGTCAGTGAACCTCCATTGACACATCTTTATCTCCCAAAGTCCACAGTTTGCATTAAGATTCACTCTCAGTGTTGTATATTTTATGGTTTTGACAAAATGTATAATGACATGTCTTTCATCATAGTATTATACAGAATAATTTCACTGTCTAAAATCCTTGAACTCTGTCTGTTTATCCATCCCTTTTCTAGCCCCTGGCAATGGCTGGTCTTTTTTACTGTCTCCATAGTTTAGCTTTTCATGTAGTGGGAATCATGGAGTACGCAGCCCTTTCAGATTGGCTTCTTTCACTTAGTAATATGCATTTAAGTTTCCTGCATGTCTTTTTCATGGCTTGGTGGCTCATTTCTTTTTAGCACTGAATCATGTTCCATTCTCGATGTACCAGTTTATCCATTCACCTACTGAAGGACCCTCTTGGTTGCTTCCAAGTTTTGGCAATTGCGAATAAAGCTGCTATAAACATCCTTATGCAGGTATTTTTTTTATTAAGGTATTATTGATATACACTCTTATGAAGATTTCACATGAAAAAACAATGGTTACTACATTCACCCTTACTATGATTCACTCTCGGTGTTGTATATTTTATGGTTTTGGCAAAATGTATAATGACATGTCTTTCATCATAGTATTATACAGAATAATTTCACTGTCTAAAATCCTTGAATTCTGTCTGTTTATCCATCCCTTTTCTAGCCCCTGGCAATGGCTGGTCTTTTTTAATTTCTCCATAGTTTAGCTTTTCATGTAGTGGGAATAATGAAGTATGCAGCCCGATTGGCTTCTTTCACTTAGTAATACGCACTTAAGTAACTCACTTAAGTAATTCTTTCACTTAAGTAATACTTAATTTCTAAAAAGAAATTAAGGGTATCGAGTCCCCCCCATACCTCATTGCAGTCACTGTCCATCAATGTACTAAGATGTCACAGAGTCACTACTTGTCTTCTCTGTGCTACACTGTCTTCCCCATGATCTCACCCACACCATGTGTGTCAATCATAATACCCCTCAATCCCCTTCTCCCTCCCTCCCCACCCGCCCTCCCATACCCCTTCCCTTTGGTAACCGCTAGTCCCTTCTTGAGATCTGTGAGTCTGCTGCTGTTTTGGTCCTTCAGTTTTGCTTCGCTGTTATACTCCACAAATGACGGAAATCATTTGGTACTTGTCTTTCTCCACCTGACTTATTTCACTGAGCATAACTTCTAGCTCCATCCATGTTGTTGCAAATGGTGGGATTTGTTTCTTTCTTGTGACTGAATAGTATTCCATTGTATATATGTACCACTTCTTCTTTATCCATTCATCTACTGATGTACACTTAGGTTGCTTACATATCTTGGCTACTGTAAATAGTGCTGCAAAAAACAGAGGTGCATATGTCTTTTTTAATCTGAGAAGTTATATTCTTTGGATAAATTCCTAAGAGTGGAATTCCCAGGTCAAATGGTATTTTTATTTTTAGTTTTTTGAGGAACCTCCACATTGCTTTCCACAATGGTTGAACTAGCTTACATTCCCACCAGCAGTGTAGGAGGGTTCCCCTTTCTCCACATCCTTGCCAGCATTTGTTGTTCTTAGTCTTTTTGATACTGACCATCCTAACTGGTGTGAGCTGATATCTCATTGTGGTTTTTATTTGCATTTCCCTGATAATTAGTGATGTGGAGCATCTTTTCATGTGCCTGTTTGCCATCTAAATTTCTTCTTTGGAGAATTGTCTGTTCATATCCTCTGCCCATGTTTTAATCGGGTTATTTGCTTTTTGGTTTTTGAGATATGTGAGTTCTTTATATATTTTGGATGTTAACCCCCTGTCGGATATGTCATTTACAAATATATTCTCCCATACTGTAGGATGACTTTTCGTTCTGTGGATGGTGTCCTTTGCTGTACAGAACCTTTTAAGTTTGAAGTAATTCCATGTGTTCATTTTTGCTTTTGTTTCCCTTGCCCAAGGAGATGTGTTCAGGAAAAAGTTGCTCATATTTATATTCAGGAGATTTTTGGCTATGTTGTCTTCTAAGAGTTTTATGGTTTCATGACTTACATTCAGATCTTTGATCCATTTCGAGTTTACTTTTGTGTATGGGGTTAGACTATAATCCAGTTTCATTCTCTTGCATGTAGCTGTCTGGTTTTGCCAACACCAGCTGTTGAAGAGGCTTTCGTTTCCCCATTTTATGTCCATGACTCCTTTATCATATATTAACTGACCATATATGGTTGGGTTTATATCTGGGCTCTCTAGTCTGTTCCATGGGTCTATGGTTCTGTTCTTGTGCCAGTATCAAATTGTCTTGATTACTGTGGCTTTGTAGTAGAGCTTGAAGTCGGGGAGTGTAATCCCCCCAGCTTTATTCTTCCTTCTCAGGATTGCTTTGGCTATTCAGGGTCTTTTACGGTTCCATATGAATTACACAATGATTTGCTCTAGTTCATTGAAGAATGCTGTTGTTATTTTGACAGGGATTGCATTGAATCTGTAGATTACTTTAGGCAGGATGGCCATTTTGACAATATTAATTATTCCTATCCATGAGCATGGGATGTGTTTCCATTTATTGGTATTTTCTTTAATTTCTCTCATGAGTGTCTTGTAGTTTTCAGAGTATAGGTCTTTCATTTCCTTCATTAGGTTTATTCCTGTATATTTTATTCTTTTTGATGCAATTGTGAATGGAATTGTTTTCCTGATTTCTCTTTCTGCTAGTTCATCGTTAGTGTATAGGAATGCAACAGATTTCTGTGTATTAATTTTGTATCCTGCAACTTTGCTGAATTCAGATATTAGATTAAGTAGTTTTGGAGTGGATTCTTTATGGTTTTTTATGTACAATATCATGTCATCTGCAAACAGTGACAGTTTAACTTCTTCTTTACCAAACTGGATGCCTTTTATTTCTTTGTTTTGTCTGATAGCCATAGTGAGGACCTCCAGAACTATCTTGAATAAAAGCAGAAAGAGTGGGCATCCTTGTCTTGTTCCCGATCTTAAAGGAAAGGCTTTCAGGTTCTCGCTGTTAAGTATGATGTTGGCTGTAGGTTTGTCATATCATTTTGTTGAGAGTTTTTATCATGAATGGATGTTGAAATTTGTCAAATGATTTTTCAACATCTTATGGTTTTTGTCCTTCTTTTTGTTGATGTGGTGGGTGATGTTGATGGATTTTCTAATATTGTACCATCTTTGCATCCCTGGAATAAATCCTACTTGATCATGATGTATGATCTTTTTGATGTATTTTGAATTCGTTTTGCTAATGTTTTTTGAGTATTTTTGAATCTATGTTCATCAGGGATATTTCTCTGTAATTTTTTTTTTTTTGTGGTGTCTGCGTGGTTTGGGTATGAGAGTGATACTGACCTTGTTGAATGAGTTTGGCTCATGCAGGTTTTTATGTGGACATAAATTTTTAGTTCATTTGGGTAAATACCTAGAAGCACAAGTACTGGATTATATTGTAGGAGTATGTTTAGTTTTGGTGGGAGACAAGTGGCTGTAATATCTTGCATTCTCATCAGCAGTGGTGGTAGTGTTCTCAATATTGGCCAGTCTAATAGATAGATAATGGTATCTCATTGTTTAATTTGCAATTCCCTCATGACATATGATGATGAACATCTTTCATATGTTAACTTGCCATCTGTCTACCTCTGTGAGATGTCTATTGAGGTCTTTTGCCCACTTTTAGCTGGGTTGCTAATTTTCTTTCTGAGTTTTAAGAATCCATTTTATATTTTGGATAAAAGTCCTTTATCAAATAAGTCTTTTGCAAATGTTTTTTCCTAATATGTCTCTTGTCTTTGTAATTTTCTTGACATTGTATTTCACAGAGCAGAAGTTTTTAAATTTTAGTGATGTCCACTGTATCAGTTATTTCTTTCATGGATCTTGCTCAGGTATTTTATCAAAAAGTTATCACCATACCCAGCATCATCTAGCTTTTCCCTTGTGTTATCTTCTATGAGTCTTACAGTTTCACATTTTACGTTTATGTCTATGATCCATTATGAGTTCATATTTTGAAGAGTGTGAAGTCTGTGTCTAGATTCATTCCTATGCACGTGAATAGCCAGTTGTTCCAGCACCACTTGAGAAGACTATTTTGCTCTATTCTATTGCCCTAATTACTTTATCAAAGATCAGTTGACTATTTATGTGGGCCTGTTTCTGGGCTCTCTTCCATGTTCTATTGCTCTTTGTGTCTGTTCTTGCACCAACACCACACTGTGTTGATTACTATAGCTTTATAGTAATTCTTGAAGTCAAGCTGTGTCAATCCTCTGACTTTGCTCCTCCTTATTGGTATCACCTTGGCTCTTCCGGATCTTTTGCCTATCAATATAAGCTTTGGAATCAGTTTGTCAATATTCAAAAAACAACATGTTGGTATTTTGATTGGGATTGTTGTTGAATCTATAGATCAAGTTGGGAAGAACTGACATCTTGACAATATTGAGTCTTCCTGTCCATGAATATGAAGTATTTTTCTATTTATTTAGACCTGCGATATCTTCCATCTGATTTGTAGTTTTCCTCATATGTATATCTGTACATACTTTGTTAGATTTATTCTTAAATATTTTATTTTTGGAGATGTGAATATAAATGTTAATGTGTTTTAAATTTCAAATCCCCTTGTTCATTGGTAGCATATAGGAAAGTGATCAACTTTGGTGTACTAATCTTGTATTCTGAAACCTTGCTATAATTTCTTATTAGTTCCAAGAGTTTTATGGGGATTTTTTTGTCAATTATTTCAGATTTTCTACAAAGATAATCAGGTCTCAACAAAGACAATCAAGTCTACAAAGAAAATTTTATTTTCTTCCCCAATCTGTATACTTTTTATTTCCTTTTATTGTCTTATTGCATTAGCTAGGATTATTAAAAATTATATTTTCAGCGTATGATATTGAAAAGTAGTGGTGAGTGGGAACAACCTTGCCTTGTTCATAATTGTAACAAGAAAGCTTTTAGTTTTTCACCATCAAATATGATGTTAGCTATAGGGTCTTTGTGAGTATTATTTATCAGTTGAGTGTTCTTCTCTATTCCTAGTTTGCTGAAAGGTTTTATCATGAACGAGTGTTAGATTTTGTCAAAAGCTTTTCTGCATCTGTTGCTATGGTCATGTGATTTTTATTTTTTAGTATGTTGATATGATGGGTTACCATAGTTGATTTTTCAATCAACCAGCCTTGCATACTTGGGATAAAGCCTACTTGGTTGTGAAATTCTTTTTAAACATTGTTAGACTTTTTGCTAATATTTTGTTGAGAATTTTCCCATCTATGTTTGTGAAAGATATTCAACTGTAATTTTCTTTTCTTTCAATGTCTTTGTCTCATGGACATGAGTTATGAAGTATTTTTTTCCTGCTTCTATCTTCTGGCAAAGATTGTAGAGAATTGTTAGAGTTTCTTCTTTAAATATTTGGTGGAATTTGCCAGCGAGCCCTTCTGGGCATGGTACTTTCTGGTTTGGAAAGTTATTAATTATTGATTCAGTTTCTTTAATAAGTATAGGCTTATTCAAGTTGTCTATTAGTCTTTTTTTAATATTTAACTGCATTGTTACAAAAATCTCAAGACAACACAAATTACTAAAAGCAAAAGCAAAATGAAGTATTGCCATGACTAGCCACTACAGCTACTGTTTATTAAGTGCACCTATGGGCCTGCAAACTTGCAAAGTCTGCAGTATTATTCTGACTTGACAAATGATGCTTAGAGAGATTAAAGGACCTTACTTACCAAGGCAACACTGCTAGTTCATGTCAGACAAAATCCTGTTCTGCCTGATTGCTTAGCTTGCATTCTAGGCACTGTACCATGCAGCTTCTTTGATTTGTAGGGGAGGTTGTATGTGCCATGAGGTTCCTCTGAGGAATCGTGTGTCTGATTCCAGGCCTTGATGGTCTTCCTCATGGCCACATTCCTATTATGGTACCTTCAGGAGCTCCACACTCAGACACATGCAAATGTACGGTGCAGTCATGAATATGAGAAAAGTTCTGGGAACTCCCCCTGGTTTTGGCACAATGCATTTTTAAAACTACAGTAATGAAGCTTAAAAAGCAAAATCAGTGTTTTCCCTTTCCGTATTTCTTTGGTTAATGAGAAGCCTGTACCTAAACATATTTACATAGTGTGGCACCATTGAATCCACATGACTTTTTGCAATCCCACACTTTCACCTTTGGCATCAGAAAGATCCTGATTCAGTTCCCAAGGCTACCATTTTCTCACTGTGTGCCCATGGAGGAGACACTTAATCTCTCTAAGCTTCAGTTTCTTGTTATATAAAATGGGACAGGATTATAATGCTGAACTCCTTGGATGGCTGTGTGATTTAAAGAAGATAATGCATATAAAGCCTTTAGCACTGCTCTTGAGACTAATACTATTCCAGACCATTCTGAGCATCTAGTATATGCCAAGCCCTCTATCATATTACCTACTTGGTCTTCAATTATTTTCCTCATCTGTCCCTAACAGTGAATGGCTTTTGACGACACCTCCTCACATTTCAGCTTTGTTAATAAATTCTATCCATGATTTTCTCTCAATTTATGTACTAAACATCTAGAAAATTTAATGTTTCCTTTCCTAAGATTAAAAAGAGAGAGAGAGGGGGATGTTCAGATGTTTTCTCCCCAAATTCCAGTGGATTATCTTGAGCTCCCTGTTTTGGAGGCCTCTGGTTTAGCCTGTAAGACAGGAATTGGCAAAGTTTTTTCTGTAAAGAGCTAGGTAGTAAAGATTTTCAACTTTGCACAACCTCTGTTGCAGTCACCCAGCAGATCTATGTAGTACAAAAGCAGCAAGAGACAACATGCAAACACATGGGCATGGCAGCATGCCAATAAAACTTCAAAAAATGGGTTGGCCACACTTGGACAACCTGACCTGCTATTTAAATGCAAGTTTCCCTTAGAGGACTAAGACTAGCAATACTTAGAAATGTTGTGAGGTAGTCAGCAAAGAGGAAAAGTGAGGTGACACATATGATAGCTCCTTATAAAATGTACGAAATATGCTGTATCACAATCATCAGTATTGTCATTCTTGTTAATATTAGCACATTTTCCCACACGTAGGTGAGCAGAGGCACTGACTTCCTTATGCCAACCTAATTATGCAGAATGGCCTAGAGTCTAATGTAAACAAGGGCAGCCCTAGCTGACTTTTGAAAGCAATATAATATTCTTTGATTTGATTTCCTCTCCTACCTTCTTCTAACACCTTCACCTCATCCAAATATACACATGTATGAAAGGACTGGGTCTTTTCTGTGAAATTGTTGGCCTCCATGAGCAAGGACATATTAAAGATTGGTGGTTTCATGGCAGAATGACTTACCATGAGCAGATCTTTCTTACTGCCGGCTGTGTGCCAGGCACTGTGCTGGACATTGGGGGTGAGCCTAGGGGATACAGAAATGAATGAGAGGTGGTCTCGCCCCTTGAAGAATTCCAGTCAGACATTCTCTCCTACCTCCCTTCCAACATTGCTCTTGTCAAGTTCACAGCAATCTCCATGTTGCTAAATCCAGTGGCCATCGCTCCATCTTCATGTGACCCAACCATTTGACACGACTAATGACACTCCATCCTGAGCACTTCCTCACCTGTGCTCCGGGACTCTATGTTCTCCTGGATCTGTCTCCCCTCTCTGCCCACTACTGCTTCTGTCTCTTTTACTGCTTCCTCTGAATCTCAAACCTGTAAATGCTGGGGTGCCGTGGATCCAGTCTGGAGACCTTTCTGCCCCACACTCCCTTGGAGATTTCATCCAGTCTCATGGTTTAAATCCATCCATATGTAGTTGACTCCCAGATTTACATCTCCAGCACAGACGTCTGTCCCGAACCCCACATTCATATATCCGCCCACACAGGCAGCAGCTTTTCTCAAACCTAACATGCCCAGGCCCATCCCCTGATTTTCTCCCTCCCTCTCGCCAAGCTGCTCTCCCTGTGGCAGCTCCATTCCTTGTTTTGCTTAAGGCGAACACCTGAGAGATGTTTTTGTCTCCTCTCTTTCTCTCATATCCTACCTTCTGCAACCACTCTATAAACAGGTATTATCAGTTCTACCTTCAAAAGTATGTGAAGAGTCACACCGCTTCCTCTCACCTTCACAGTCACTCCTCACCTGGATCATTACACTGGCTTCCTATCTGGTCTTCCTGCTTCCCCTTTGCTCCATGTCAGTCCGTTCCTGTCACTCCTCTGCTCAGTTCCTTCCCAGGATTCCACATTCCAGAGGCAAAGCCAGAGTCTTTGTCATGTCCATGTCCCGAAAGGCTCTACACATCTGTCGTCGCAGCTTCCCACCCTGCCGCCCTCCTCTCGTTCCAGTCCAGCCACACCAGCCTCCTTGCTGTCCCGCTTACTCGCCAGGCCCTCCTCTGCCACAGCACCGCCCCTGGTCTTGCTGGAACTCGAATCCCCCCGGAGACCTGCAGCATCTGCTGCCGTGCTTCCTTCAGGGCTCTGCCCCATGTCTCCTTATGGAGAGAGACTTGCTCTGACCTGACTGGATGGAACAGACCCCACCACCACCACCAGTCTCTCGCCTCCTTATCCCGCTCTACCTTCTCCCCAGCATTTACCGTCACCTACTGTGTCATAGATTCGTCTGACGTCTGACTTCCCCATTAGACTCTAACACTTGGAAGTGGAGGCTTTGTCCACCCGATGCACTGAGCTCAGAGGAATACCTACAGGTGCTCAATGAACATTTGAAGGAGGAAGGAGAAAAGAAAAGAAAAACAGTCTACCATCCACCAGAGCTCAGCACTGATGTAATTCTGTGTAGGACAATGGGTGCTCTGGGTCTGGAAACCATGGACGCCCAAGATCTGCAACTGCTCACACTTGCGTTAAACAGAGCAGTTCTTTTATCTGCTTGTATATTAAGTGCCAATATCAATTTCATTTTGTGCCAGGGCAGGGGGAGGGGAAGGGGGGTCTCACTGCTAAAAAAAAAAGAACCATTTAAACAGTTAATTAAAAACTATCGTTCTAGGCTCTGGGCGGCCATTTGAGGTTGGAGCAGGTGGTGGCATGATTATGTCTGCATTTTTATGAAGATGAATCTGGCAGAGGTGTGGGACTTAGCAGAGAAGGGGTGAGAACCAGAGCAGAGGATCCAGTATCAGAGGCTGTAGCGAGTCCAAAGTGAACGGTGAGGACAGTGTGAGCCTCTCAAGCCTCTCAGCGTTCATTGAGCACTTGTAGGCGTTGCTCCGGGCTCAGGGCGTGGGGTGGACAAAGCCTCCACTTCCGAGTGTTGGAGTCTAATGTGGAAGTCAGACGTCAGATGAATCTATGACACAGTAGGTGATGATAAATGCTTTGCAGAAAAGAAGAGGGGCGTAACGGAGGGAAGACACTGGTGGGGGAGGCCTGTTCCATCCAGACAGGTCAGAGCAAGCCTTTCCGTTAAGAAACGTTAGGCGGAGTGAGGAACCCAGGGAACCTCGGCAAATTTCCCATCGCTTCCCTTTCTGGGTGAATATAATGAATATGATTGTATTTACATGTACCACAGAATTATCACTAAATATATGTGACAGATTACATATTACTATATTCTAATCGTACAGCTACATGTATGTACAGGAAGTTGTCTTGACCTACCACGAATATGCATGCAGCTTCATGTCGGCTACTTAGCTTCCCTGAGTCCTTTAGAGAAGCAGGTGGAATAAAAATGAAGGGGCAAATAATTAGGTATCACATAATTAAAAGCATTGTTGAAAGAGAATATGCCTTTTTAATAGTTGTTTAAATTGGGTTTTTAATATGACTGACTTGGAAAGTTCCTCTCAGAAGATGGTGTTGATTGACAGCCTGTAAGGTTATTAATAACATGTAGTCAGTCTGCTTGGAATATATTAAGTGTTCGGGAGGGAGAACATCCCAAAATGGCTGCCAAGGATTCAGGCAACAGTCTTTCCTTGGTGGAGAGCCCGTGGCCTCTGCACAGAGCCAGAGGAGCTGGTGTAGAACACTACTGCCTGAGGGTCAGCATCCCACTGTTTTGAAATGTCCCCCACCTCTAATGAGAGCAGAAGCCGCCAGTTAAATGATGTGTCCTACAGGCAGCACATTCTGGAAACAGTTTATAATCAGATTCCGAACCAAAATTTTAGGAGTGTTTTCTCAATACCACATATCTAAAACCAGGCTGTGTGACATTTAAAAAAAAAAAAACATTTATGGTCATAGTTTCTCATTTTAAAAAATTATACCTACTCTTAAAAATTTAGAAACTACAGATGAGCAAATGGAAGAAAATTTAAAATATCAATTATCCTACCACGCTGAAATAAGCCCCGTTGCTCTCTCTGATCTGTAAACACACACACGCACACTTACACACACATCACCTTTTAATTTCTAAAAAGAAGACCCCATTTATATTGAATTTGGTGATCTGCTTTTTTCATTTAACAATATATAATATATATACAACTTTCCATGTCATTAAATACTCATCTGCAGAATCCTTTTGTGAGGCTACATAGTACTTCATCATATGGAATGTCAGAGTTTATTTACATTTCTCCTGCTGTTACATGTTTAGGTTGTTTCCTATTTGTTTTCACTCTTCTGCTCAGTATTGCAATGAGCAATACCCGATGCTGATATTCAGTCAGTTGGCACTGATAGAGTAATACAGCCTGCCCTTTTTCAACCAGTGGGTGCCTCTACCAGTCATTATGTATTTTTAATATCATTTCAAAAACATTTTTATATAAATCTATGGGTTCCTTAGAATACCTTTTTGACCTACTAGAATTTCTGGGTTATCAGAATTGAATATCTTTTTTGACAGATTTTTGCTATATTTTGACAAACCAAAAAATAAGTACTAGGTAACATCAAGTTGGATAGTCTGGGAAGTCCATCTGACTCAAACCTTCTTGGGCATTTGTCCAAGAAGTTTGATAAGAAAAGGAAAGAAAGAAAGAAAGCCTGATGAGAGGCGAATAAAGATAGACATGGATATTGGCATCGACCTGTAGTGTATTAGTTGGGTCCTGGCAAGAACAATGGCATTTCAGGTGGGGTAATGAAGGAGAGTGTGTTGAAGGGACTATTCTTAAAAAAGGGGGTGGGGGAGTAGGACTGGGGCAACCACAAAGGGTGGTGAAGTGCCTGAGGCTGGGAGCTGCCACCACCCAGAGGCCTGACGGGGCAGGAGGAGAGGATGCAGGCCCTGGAACCCGCAGAGAGTGGAGGCTGCATGGTGGCTATAGCGAGGGGCTCTCCCAAAACATCTGTGCCCTCTCACACAGGAACACAGCCACTGCCCACCCACAGCTGAGCAGGGAGGTTCCCAGGAACATCCCCCCACTCCCCAGCCCCGGATTCCCGTTTGCTGACCCCATCAGGAAGCCAGAGGCAGCCCACTGATCCGGGATGAGCAGTGACCTCCTAGGGCACTGAGCAGGTCGGGGAGGGCTGGAAGGCTCTGGTCTGGATAGGCACCCTGAGACTGGCATAGCCAGAGACATCGGCATGGTCGTTGATTTTTTTATTTTCAAATTGGGGTCTGAAAACTGAGGGGAGGGTGGATTGAAGAAAAAGAAATTAAAGATGGTGAGGAAAGGACATTGAACTTCTCACCTAGTCTTTCGGCTGCCGTAGGAGTCATAGGGAGGTAGGAGTCAGTCAGCCTCTCCCCTGAGAGCACCATGAACTCGGTTTCACATTTGCCACCTCTTTCAATCCACTCCTCACAGAGTTTTGAAGGTTTTCAGCAGCACCTGGGCAGAGAACAGATAAAGGGAGGATGGGGCACGGGGTGGGAGACCAAGATAATCTTATGTAACTTACATCCTTATGAAAACTTGTTTTGCTTTTATTTTAAGAAGTGCTCTTTATGAGTTCTCCAGGGGGTTAAAAAGCAGGAGAGATGCGTTTTTGATATGTCAATAGAAAAATCTCTTAGCTCCTTGGATAAATAATGCCTTAGTTTTGGCTTTCTGTTTTTCAAAAAGGCCATCTGTTTTCATAAACATCAACGAGAATCTCTAGCCACCTTTTCCCTTATAACCCTATGTCTGTTCTGCATTCTGCACAAATGACAATATTCCCTTCATGATTCATTCCTGAAGACATTCTTCTGGGCTAAATGCTGCTGCTAAATTTGTACTTCAGTTTTCACTGTGAGTTCCACATGATCCTTGCTCAGCCGGCAACCGCACTGTTACAGCTTTCATTTCTCGAGGCCCAGATTGTTACACCCCTGGGTTGCCAGTGGCTTTGTACCAGGCTTTATGCAGCTAGCTTCTCCTGTTTCTCCAGCGATGTTCGAGGTCTTTGAGGGAGCCCAATAAATAGCACCCCTCTTTCCACCTGAGTTTCAAACAAATTGAGAAATAAACAAAGGATGGCAAATGGAAGCCAAATATCATGTTTATTACAGATAATGAACAACTTGGCTTGGTGTGAGAGCCGAATTAACTTGATAATTGGGTCCGGGATTAGGCAGACTGACCCACCTGGTCACGGGCCATGCCGGATGGGACAGAGGAAGAGCCAAGCTCTGGAGGAGTAGTGGAATGCTGCCCGCTGCCCAGAGGGAGGAAGAGTCGGGCTCAGCTGAGCATGCCCAGTATATCCTTCCTCAGTTTCCTGCCTGTGTCACTCACTCCACTACCTGTGAGTGAGGGGACTCGGACCGGCTCCCTTCCCATGGAAGTAGTCATCAGGAATTAAAACAAAATTTTCCTCCCAACCCTGACAGGCATCACACAGAAGCTAAGAGACACACCTTGCATGAGCCTAGTACATAAAATACACTCAGCAAATACTTGCTGACTTTGTGTGTTCATTCATGAAACAAATAGTTATTGAATAAAACATAGGGCCAAGATAAGTTTAGCTTTTTTGTTCTCAGTAGAGAGCTGCTAGAAGACTGAGCAAGGGGGAAACGTGATCAGATTTACATTCTTGAAAAAATTACTCTTGTTGCCTTCTGGATAATGGATTATGAGAGGGACAAGTGTGGAAGCGGAGAGATAGATGAGAGTGCTTTTGCTGCCTGTGCAGGTGAGAAGTGATGGCTGCTAACAATGGGGTGAAGTCAGAGGAGAAAGACAAAGGCAGTTGAGGAAGGAGTAGGTTGTAGAGGTAGCAGGAGTTGCTGATGGATGAGAACAGGAGGTGGGGGAGATGAATTGAGAGTGACCTGTATTATTATTTGAGCAACTGAATGGATAGAGATGAAGCAGACAGAGAGGGGGCTTTTGGTGACTGAATGATGACCCCCCGGGGTTGCTTAGTCTCTTTTGGAGGCTGATAGTGGGCCAATCATACATCCCTGTTTGCCTGGGGCTGTGCTGGTTTACACCTGCTGACCTGGCAAAATAATTAAGAATGCTTTCTTTCACCCTCAGCAGTCACCTGCTTTGGATGAGGAAGCTGGTCATGCTAGCTTAGAATTTTGAACTAGTAGAGAATTGTTGGAAAAGTGCTTTGAAATGTGAAAAACAATTTATAAATGCAAAACATCAGTCAACGTAGCTATGTTCATGAAGATCTGTCCAAAAGCTGGATCTTCTTTGCTCATTAACTTCCATGATTGCTTTTGGTCACACACCTCTGCCGTCTGATGTGCTCTCCATGCCACGTGGCTCTGGACCCTGGAAGGGCACCATGTTCCCCATCCTCCTCCCCACCACCCACCTTCTCCCTCCAGCCTTCCCTTAGTTATCAATGATTTCTAAAGCACCTACTTCATCCCTCTGCGGGGACTCTCCACTTACAGAAACCCAATGGTTGATATTTTTGAAGAGCAGAGGCTCTGTGAGGTGCTCACGGTGGCTCCCTGCTCTACAGCTTTTCTTGTTGAGGTTCATCTCAAGAAAGAATCTTAAAAAACAATCCTCACCCTGGCTCCCAGAGTACTTTGTGAAAAGGAAAATATCCACTTTCCAGCTGCCTTCCCTTCTTCAGATGTCTAAATATACAGTTGTGCCCACAGAGGCTTTTCATGTCACACCAATGCCATGGCTCTGTGTGCTTGCCGGGCGAGGCATGTCGAGATTTGGAGAGAGACCTTTGAAAATGCCCAGGTTCGGATCCTGGCTCTTCCCCTTTGTGGGATACCAGCAAAAACACTACCTCTCTCAAGCCTTCATCTCCTTACCTGTAAAATAGGAGAAGAGGTCTGTTTGACCTTTTTAATTGTTTCAGACTCACTGCTTGTTTTTGTTACATGATAGGAAAAAGTGCTGTGTGACTCGTGATGCTCAGGGGGTCCAGGGGGAGTTATATCACTGTCCTTATTTCTCCAGTCAAATTTAAACTGACTTGAGTCTTCACACACAGACTGATGCAAGTCCAGATTGTTCTGTATGGTTCGTCTCCCCCATTCCCCTTCTTGTTCTAGAACCACGGACATTTACACAAGTGCGCCCATCCCAGCAAAGTCTGTCCGACTGCCCATCCTGTATGGGTGTGCTAAGGCTGCCACCACATAGTACCACAAACTGAGTGGCTTCAGTAATGCAGAGTTACTGTCTGGAGGCAGGAAGTCAGAGAGCAAGGTGCTGGCCGGGCGGTCCTTCCAAGGGCTGTGAGGAGGAATCAGTTCCACACTTCTGTCTGAGCTTCTTGCGGTGGCTGGCATCTTGGGAGCCCCTTGGCTGGTAGAAGCATAAGCCCAGGCTCCATCTTCATCTTCATGTAGCTTCGCCCTGTGTGCCTGTCTGCCTCCACATTTCCTCTTCTTATAAGTGCACCAGTCATACCGGATTAGAGGCCCACCCACATCCAGTATGGCCTCATCTTAACTAATTACATCTGCAATGGCCCCCTTTCCAGATAACATCTCATTCCAAGCTACTGGCAGGTTAAGACTTCAACATAGGAATTTGGGGGAGCATAGTTCAATTCATAGTACCTTCCAGCTATGGAGAAGTTCTGTTTTATTCAGCCCGTTGAGGTAGTTAGCACCATTTTCCCTCATGGACAAGTACTGGCCCATAGCCATCTGTCCAGTGCCAGTCTCCCGATATAGCAAAGTGTCACTTACCCAGCTTCCTATCTAAGTCTGCATGACCCTTGGGACAAGAGGGATCTTCTTGGTTCTAAATTTTGTCCCTAACATTCCCTGCTAGATTTCTGAGACTACTAGGATCCTAGTTCCACTCTCCTCCTAAAACTACCAAGGCCCTACCATCTCAGAGGTGTTCAGACAGCTGAACATGCAGAGCTCGTGGGAATGATAGAGAGCCAGTCAACTCTCTTTAAGGGCAAAGATGCTCAGACACCAGAAACAGTCTTGTATCATTCTTCCTTAGAATAAGGAAAAGACTTACATTTCTTCCAAATGTCAGGGTCCCTTACGCTACCCAAGATGGCTTTCTTTATCAGCAAAAAGGGAACACAAGTTAAGTTCCCCATGAGACAACCTGCGATAATGTCTGAATTAGCAAATGTTCATTGAGCAGCCACAATGCACCGTATTGGGTACTGGAGTCAAAGTTGAGCTTCCCATGGTTCTCCCCTGTATTGATTGTGAATGGCCCATTTTAAATAATCAATTGACACCCAGTCTGCCAGAGAGGGAAAGTGACTTGCCAAAGGTCATGCAACTGGTATGTGTCAAAATTAGAACTAAGATCCACGTCTACCAGCTCCTTACATGCGCTAAGGTCTGTGTGGCTCTCAACCTGTGTGTAAGGAAGTTCTGAAGACGTGTCTTGCTGCCTGACAAGTGTTGCTTTTGTTCCATTCTCTGACCATGGTGGGCCTCGCGGTGGCTTGTGGTTAACTGTTGGTCTTCATCCTTCATGTGGGAGGGAGCATATCACATGGTCTGACACAGGATCTTATAAAGAAAACCTTTGCAGAGAGCCTGAGCATGACCAGAGATTTGTTAAACTAACAGTCTCTCGGGGAGCTTCAGTTACAGCAACACAAATGTGCTGACTGAAGAGGTGGCCCGGTGGAAAGAGAAGGACTGCCTGGGAGACCTGATTCTCTGCACTCCATTGCCAGTACACACTGGTTCTGTGACCCCAGCAGGTTACTTAGCCTCTCTGAGCTTCAGTGCCTTCCTGCTCATGACCCACTCAGTGCCATGCTCGAGAAGAGGAAACTACTTGGTTCCCAGCTGCTACTGAGGCCGAGAGCTGGGCTTCATTCCCAAATGTGCCAGTGTATGTGTTATCTGCTGCTATATATCGAACAACTCAAAACTTGGTGCTTTAAAACAATGGCTACTATTGCTCCCTAGCCTATGGATTAGCTCAGCTAATGTACATGAAGCTTAACTGGGCTCACTGTTACCTCTGCAGTCAGTTTAGGGTGATCAGCCATTCCCATTTGCCTGGGATTAAAAAGGTTCCTGGGATAGTCAGACATTCAGTTTTAAAACTGGGGAAGTCCCAGGCTAAAGGGGATGAGTTGGTCACCATGGGTCAGCTGATGGATGGCTGAGGTCTGATTGTCATCTGGCACAATAGAGGTATAGGGGAGGGTAACGGGTCATATGCCCTTGTCATCCAGTAGACCAGCCAGGGTTTGGTCACCTGGCCACAGAGCAAGAAGAAATGAGCTTAGAGCTCGCACATTATCACTTTGCCACTTTCTGTGGGTCAGAGAAGTTACAAAGTCGGCCCAGATTTAACAGGCAGAGAAATGGTTTCCACCTCTCAATGACAGGAGCTGCGGTCGCATTGCAAAGGGGTGTGGATATAAGGAAGTGAAGGATTGTGTCCATCTTATCTTCCATCCACTGTAAGCACTAAGAACTCTGCTTTCTGCAGTTGTCAGACATCATACCTCCAGCCCCAGGGCAGCAGGAGCCGCAAGCATGATGGCGAAACAGAGTGAGCTTGGCCCCTCCCAGACTCTTTGCTGTGCGCCTTGCTTTCTCCTTGCCCTGTGGTTCTCACTAAATGGCATACCCTTCCTTCCTCTTCGCCTGGCCAACTCTCTTCTTTCGGAATGTAGCTTGTTAGTCACTTCCTCCAGGAAGCCCACCCTGACCTCCTGGGTTGGTTTTGCATCCCCTCACCCCCATGGACCACCATCTCATGCTCCCACAATCCTCTGTGTTTCCCTGGATCCCGGCACCCATCACTGGCACTAACACTGTGGAGACTGGGAGCTTCTTGATGTCAGGGCTGGTCGGATTTGTCTCTGCACCCTTGCACCCCTCTGAGGGCATGGCACATAGTAGGCACTCAGAAGATGTTTGCTGAAGAGGTGGCTTGAGGTTGCCAATAATTAAACGTCTGCCCAGAATGGGAGCCCAGGTCTTTTAGAGCCCCAAAGTCATTGTTCTGCCTCCTCCACTCAAGGCTCTGACAGCAGCAGATGTCGGTATCACCCTGCCCCCATCTGCCAGGCACAAGACAATGATGTAACCATGACCCCATCTCTGCAAACAGCTCCATGCTTTTTTGGGCCTTGGCGCTGTCGAGGGTGTGAGTCTGCACACGGGGCAACAGTAATGATGTGGGTGTCAGCGTGAAAGTCAGCCCTGCATGACGCTGTGCCTGCCACTGTGCTGTGGCTGTTTTCAGGATCCCTGCAGACACCCAGCATTGGTGCCCCAGCCACAGTCCTGCTGGCCCTGTAGACCCAGGAGGAGCCTGGCTGAGGGAGGGAGGGAGCCAGACAGCCCTGGGGTCCTTGTCCACACATCCTTCACCCTGGGCCCCACACCAAGCCTCCCTCCTGTCCTCACCTCTTCCCTGCCTTGTCTGCCTCCTTCTTTTCCACCTATGGCCACCACACTATTGTGGGCCCAAAACCTTCACTTGGTGGGTTCAAACAGTCTTTAGACTGGATTCCTTGCCTCCACAGACATAATCCACCTTGTAGTCAGAGCACACTTTCTAAAATGCAAGAGAATGTGGTGATTGAGAGCAAGACTTGGAAGTCAGACTGTCAGAAACTTGAACGTTTCTACCACTCCTGGCTGGCAGCCTTGGGTGATTTTTCATAAGCTCTCTGTGTCTCCTCATTTGGACAAGGAGTATAATGATGGTACCTGTGTCTTAAGGTTCTTTGAAGATTAGCTGTGGTGATATGTGTCAGGGCTCAGTTAGAATGTTCCTCAGGGCAGTCCGTCCCCAAAACATGTGAGCTATTCTTGCTATCATCTCTGCCCTGCTTCAGACCCTTCAGTGGGTCCCCAAAAGCCACAGGTGAAGTTCAAGCTCCTATCACAAAAATCAGGCTTTTGCTCTTTACCTTTCTTCCTTCTTCCTGCCTTGAACACAGATGTGTTTGGAGATGCAGCAGCCATCTTGCAACCATGAGGAAGATATTAGGGATGGCAGAGCTGTAAGGTAAAAGGAGCCTGGGGCCTTGATAACACTGTTGAGCTGCTGTGCCAGCCTGAACTTATCCCAGACAACTTACTACATGAAACAGATAGACCCCATGTTTGTTTAATTGACAGGGAGAGCAGGGTGTGGGCCATGCAGAAGTCCTAGTTTCTATGTCTGGCATTCATGAGTCTCCAAGAGCTGGTCCCTTTTCCCTCTGCTGCCTCATTTCTGAACTCATATCCCATCCTCCACTCCTTGACTTTATGTTCTAGCCACACTGAACTGCACCCACCCTGGTTTATACCTCTTAACCACTGTTCATGCTTTGCTTTTCTGGCTTTATGTCAGTCTGGGTCTTCCTTCCCCACTTACACCTGTTTTCTGCCTAGCAAACTCCTATTCATCCCTCAAAATCCTGTGCCGATAGCAACTTGTCCATAAAGATATAACTGACTTCTCCACCCATTCTGGGCAAATTAATTGCTCCCTGCCTACAAAGCTGAGCTTGAATGTCTGAGTTTGATTCCCACTTCTGCCATTTACTAATAACTCCAATCTCTGTGCCTCAACTTCTTCTTGAATTAAATTAGGCAAATAATAGAGTTTTATGAAGATTAAAGAAGATACTAAGCATCAATCACTTAGAGCAGCCAATAGTAAATTCTCAGTAAGTTTATTTACATGATTCTCCTAATGATTCTTGTGCTTCTAGGCCTGTCATCCCCACTTGCTCATAAACCTCTCAAGGGCAGGGACCAATTCCTCTCTGAAGTTCCTGCCCCAACACAGTGCCTGGCACACAGAGCAGCATCAGGGAATGTAGCTGAATTAGCCGAGGAGAGCCTTTAGAAAGCAGAGTTTGCTCTGTCCCCTCAGTGTTCCCAGAAATGGAACTGATGAGGCCTGAAAGAGGGGAGCCTCGGCTTCCTGCTCTGGAAGCTTTCTCAGCGGGATCACAAACAGAGCCTGTCTCCACCCTCATCATGTCAGAGGAGAGAATGAAGTTAGAAGCCCTCCACAGAGTGCAAAAGGCCATCTGGACACTGCTGCTGATCCGTGCCTGCAGTGCACAGAGAGCGGGAGCCCATGAACCTGCGGGGGCCCCAGTCTCCTCTGGGTCTGGTTGGGACCCAAAAGCCCCTCACTGTTCAGAGTGAAGGATGTATGTCTGATTCTCCTGTGGTACTAAAGAAGTTAGGCGAATCTGGTGCCTCTGACATTTCTGGCTATGTGACTTAGACAAGTGATTTCAGCTCTTTGAACCTCAATTTCTCCATCTGTTAAAATGGATTTATAGCATAGGATTGTTGTGAGGACTAAACGTAACAGCAAAGGTGAAGCCCCTGGCACCGTGCCTGGCATGCAGCTGTGCTCAACAAATGACCCTTCCTCTCTCTCTCTCACCCTTTACCTCCCAGCCTGTCTGCACAGTTGGGCCAAAAGGAATTCCATGCTGCCAATGACGGGGGCTTGGGGTGTGGTAAGCAGGCTGGTTCTCAAGGTTAAATGTGCTGCTTTCACCCAGGGCGTCGTGGTCTGGGAGTCCCGAGGCAGAGGGACACGTTTGTGTGGGCACATATAACTTGTTTTTCCTGCATATGCAATGGCTTGGGCTGAAGAAATGGCCCCATCAGAGCCCTAAAGTCCACTGGTCATGTGTGAACACACACTGCAGGTCCCACACCAGGGCTCACGCTGACTTGACTGGGTAAATGGCTTGGGATGACTGGAACTGCTGGCTCAGAGAGCTCCAGTTTGGCTGCAGCCCATGACCCTGGAGCCAGGAGGGAGACCTCCCAGGGCCTGCCAGCCAGAGCCGGGACGCCCTGCCTGCTAGCCAGACAGTTGACCCAGCAGCCAAGGGTGGGTAGAGGGCAAGGGCTCAAGGGCAGAACATGGGCCATGGGCCTGCCATTTCCTTTCACCGAGACTTTGTTTCCTCATCTGCAAGGTGTAGGCCAGTGAAGATCACATGTGCTAAATGTTGGGATTCCAGGGGAGCCATAAAATCATACCTACATTCCTGGTCTAAATTCAAGGTTAATGGACACATGGAGGAATCAGATAATAATAATAGCAAATGCTTATATAGCATTATCACCACTGGTTAAGTACTAATGTTCAATCAGCACTTAGTGTTTGCCAACCTTTGTTCTCAGCACTTCACAGCATAACTGATTGAATCCTCACAACCATTCTATAAGGTAGGTACTGTTATGATCCCCATTTTACAGTTGAAAACACCAAGTTACTGAAAGTTTAATGAAGTTGCCCCACATCACACAGCTAGCAAATGGCAGACCAGGATTTAATGCTGGGTGGCCTGCCGGCTTCAGAGGCTGAGCGTGGCCACTGCTCTGACCCAGCAACACAGCGAAGCTTCAGGGCTGCAGCCAGAGTGGCTTGCCAACTTCTCATCACCCTGGAACTAGACAGCCTTACCCACCCCATCAAGGAGAAGAGAAGTTTGTTTTCACAGGCCTTTTCGGGGATTGGAGTGGGGAGAGGGAGGCAGGTCCAGTTCCATCTTCCAAACCCACCAGTCCCCTAGTGGTCGCTCCTCCCAGAGCACGTGTGCACTTCCTAGGTCTGCTGCAGCAAACTGCTGCAAAGTTGGTGACTTAAAACAACAGAAACGTACTCTCTTATGGTTCTAAGGACTCAAGAGTCCAAAATCCAGGGGTCAGCAGGGTCCGTTCCTTCCGGAGCCCTGAGGGAGACTCCATCCCACACCTGTCTCCTGGCTGCCTTGGCGTTCCTTGGTTGTACATGCATCGCTCCACTCTCCACCTCCATTGTCACTTGCGTCCTCCTCTGTGTCTCAGTGGACATTTTCATGGATTTAGGGCACATCATAATCTCACATGGTCTCATCTAAAGCTTTGCCTTAATTACATCTGCAAAAACTCCAATTCCAAATAAGATTACATTCTGAGGTTCCCAGCAGATGTAGGGTTTGGAGGGACACTAATCAACCCACGACAGAGAAGATTTAGTGGGGGAAAGAGAGAAGCCAAGAGTGTTCCTCTAAAGGAAGTTACTCCATAAGGAAACGAAGCAGACTATTCCCCCGGTATTAGAAGATACTGCCTTGGCTGCTTCCACGGAGATGAAAACAGCAGTGGCCAAAGCATTAACAGATGCTTGTTTCTCTGGCACGTAAAATAGCCGCTGGGGGGATAGAAAAGTTCTGCTTCACAAGGTTCTGCAGAGGCTGGGGCCGCTGTCTTGTTGCTGTGCAGTACCCTAGGACGTGAGCTCAAACCCACAGACAGAGACGGCTTGGTAGAGAGGGCCCTGCTTTTGCCGGCAGGTGGTGAAAGAGGAAGTGGAGGGCACCTGCTGTCTTCTAAAGGCACGGCCAAGGCATTGCATATAATACCTCCTCTCACACCCTTTGGCCAGAGCTATTGCCTACCACCCTGATCTCACCTCACTGCAAGGGAATCTGGGAAATCCAGTCTTGGCTGAGAGGTCATGTGACCAGCTAAAACACAAGGGATACTATTTCTAAAAGAAAGGGCGATTGATCATTGAGTCCAGCATTAAGTATGGGAAGCCCCTGGCACATGGTAGGTGGTCAGCAAATTGTGATTTTGATCTGCCATGACATGGCTAACAACTTCTTCTCACTGTCCCCCTGCCAAAAAGCCTCTACATTTTTCCATTGATCCTGTCACCTGTCATTGCAGTAATGCAAACACAGACCGATCATGACTCCATAATCCTGACACTCTCCACGCCTTTTTGCACTTCTTAATCTGGCTCACAAAGTCTGCTGCCTGCTGGGCCTGCCTCCCTTTCCAGCTCATCCCTGAACCCCACGTTTAAAAATGCCAGAGTAGGGAGGCTCTCCAAGTTCCCTGCAGCTCTGACTGCCAGGAATCTCGCCTGTGTCCTGGAATCGGAACCCCCAGGCACCGCCTGGCCTGCCCATACTGAGTGGTTGTCTTTCTCCATGCTGGAGGAGTTTGTGGAAAGAATTTTCTGGCTTTAGAGGGTAAAAGTCAAAACAGTAATTACAAGAACATCTGTTCCTGAGTGGAAAGCCTATCCTCTGCTCACCAGGACCCATGCCTGCACAGTGCAGCAGGTTGGACGTTAAGACGGAAGAGAATGTCCTGGACGTGAGGATTAATGGAACCAGTCATGATAGAGGCTTGGCTTCCTGGCAGGCTGCTATGCTGGGGACAGGGAGGGTCGAGTGTGGGTGTGAGGGAGGGGCCGGGTGAGTGAGTGCATGGAAAAGGGAGTGTGTGATGACATGCGAGTGAATGAAGGAACAAATGAACGAGAGAGTGAATGAATGAGTGTGTTCATGTTGAATAAATGGAGAAGTAAGTCAGTGAATAAGTGAATGAGTAAATAACTGAAGAAATGAATGAATGAATGAATGTGATTTTGAGTACATGAATATCAGAGGAAATGAATATTAGAGTACATGAATATTAGAGAACATTAGAGGAAATGAATGTGAATGAATGAGTGAATAATTATAAATGAATGAGTGAATGGTGATTTATAAGTGAATGAGTAATTCAGTAATGAGATGAATAAGTAATAGAAAAGTGATTGAGTCAATGTGTGAGCAAGCCAGCAGCTGAATTACTTTTCTTTTGTGGGCAGATAGGATTGAAGCAGGGCTGAAATCGGGGGGCAGGATTGGAACCTGATCTCGCTGGAGGCCCAAGGGCAGGATGGGCCCTACTAGCTCTTGCTAACATGGAGAGCCAAGGCTCAAACTCTGGCTGTCTAATACCACAGGGTGTTTCTGGCCTCATGTGCTTTGGCTGTTGTGAATATAATTTGTAGAGGAAAAATGACCCCTCTTCCTTAAAGAGCCTTACCAAACTTGTTGGGTGTAGACAGGAAAGTTTAAAGTTCTATAGGCATCTTTTATTTGTGAAAATGACCCAAAGGGAGATTACTGTACTTGGAGTATGCACATTCCCTAGAAAATTCATGCAAGTCCTGAGAAGGGTTAGACAGCACGTCCAAAGACAGAGGTGCGAAATACCTAGGATGCAGGGAGCAGGGTCTCTGGGTGCTGTGTGAGCAAAGGACCACCTCTGGGAGTAGAGGGAGGCTGTAGAGGAGAGTATTGGCTTTGCTGGTAGGATGAACACCATTCTGCCTTTTCCACCGAACCTGGACTGGTTAGATTGTGCTGCTCAGGAAGTTTCTATTACAGTTCATTTCAACCAAGCTTTCCTGAGCACTTGGTGGTGCACCCTACAGACACAGTGACGAAAAACATGGTCCTGGGCCCCGTGGAGTTCAGACCAGAGGGGCCAGCAGACAAACCTACCACTCAGTATAGTGGAATTATGGTAGAAAACGGGGGGCTGCAGGACTCCAGATGGGAGAAGGTCAGGGAAGGTATCACAGGGTAGGTGGCTTGGGGACTAGGCCTGGAAAGGGGGTTAGACGTTTGAGACAGTCCAGGCAAACACACAGCATGAATAGAGTCATGGAGGGACAGAAGGACAGTGAATGTGAATGAAATCCACAGCTCTAAAACCTACATGACAGAGGACCAGAAAGGGGGCCCTGCTGAGCTCCAGAGGCGGGTCCTGGGTCTGCTTCACCTCTGTAGCTGCAGCACTTAGTGCACAGTGCAGGTCACATAGAAGGTACTTTGTAAGCATTTGAGGAATGCATGCATGAAGGAAGGAAGGTATGAAACACGGAGAAACCAAAGGAGAGCAGAGGAAGGAAGATGGAGAGTACAGGGAGCTCAGAGGTTTATTCCGAGTCATAGAGCAGGTTGTTGTGGGCAGCCTTGGGTTGAGAGGCCTGTCCATGGAGAGCAGGCCCTCGGGAGAGTGCTGGGGCTGTGGGTGCTCTGTGGTCACACCCAGGTCAGCACACAGCTTCCACCTAGTGCCCATACTTTGGATAAATGAAATGAAGGGCTGGTAAGAGGTTCTTGAATTTGTATCTGAATAAGAGAGCTAAGGCTCCCTTACATGGACAGTGGCCTGGCCACTCCTCAGCCCTTTCTGGGTAAACTCAGTCTCATAGGATTCACAAGCTGGAATGGCCTTTTGTAATGATCTGCTCCAACCTTCTTCTTTTATGGGTGAGAAAATGAGGCCCAGAGAGGGGAAGTGGCTTGTCCTGCCTCTTCAGGGGGAGTTAGATTGCCGGTTATGGTCCCGAAGGCCCGCGTTCTGTGCCTCTCCCTGCAGCTCACCGGGGGCTCTCGCACAGTCTCTTCTCCCTGGCCTGTTTTCCTCATTGAAATGAGTGATCTCCACCGTCCCTTCAGGTCTTCCTCCCAACCCATCTCATTCACTCCATGAATACTGATGGAGCCTCCCCACATGGTGGGTTCTGTCCTAGGTTCTGGGGAATACCAGGGAGAAGATCCCCCCCAGCCATACCCCAAGTCCTCAACCAGATCACACTATCTCACATTCTCTCTCATGATATTATCACATTGTATCTCTGTCATACAATGTTTTTCTAAAAATGCTTATGTGTCTGCTATTCCACAGACTCTAAGCTTCTCAGGAGTAAATTTCATTTTTGTGCTGCCTTATGTTCTTTCTGGAGCAAGACAGAGAGTTGAAGATTCATTAATGTGTAGATTATTTTTTTTCTTTGTACTTAAAGCACCTTGTCCTGGTGTGCATTCACTGGAGAATATTCACTGGAGCAAGTCAAATAAACAGATAATTCCATAGAGGTGAGGATCATGCCACTTGGGAAGCTCAGGGGCTGGAGACACTCACAGGATGGGCCCCTGATCTAGTCAGAGGGTGAAGGAGACTTCCAGGAGGAGGTGACCTACTGCTGTGTCTTCAAGGACATTCAGGAAGATTAGGTGGCAGAGACAAAGGCAACAGCATGTGCAAAGTGCTTGAGGCCTGAGAGAGTCTTGCCATTGAGGATCTGTGGGTAATCTCTGACCATGCCAGAATCACACCCTTCACCTGCTAGGCCCAGGACTCTCTGATGGGCCATGTGTTACCCACAACAGACAATAGCCAGAGGAAGCCAGGTACTAAGTTGTCCATGCTGCCCGGCCCAGGACTTCATGCCTGCTACTGGGGTGTCAGCTTCTGCCAAGACGGCCCAGCAAGCAGAGAAAACTCTAGTCCCTTCCCCATGCTGCCAGCCAAATGGAACCAGAGTTCATGCCCAGGCCCTGTCCCTGGACCCTTGCACTGATCACCACCTGGCCTTTCTTCTGGGCAGGTGAGGGCCATGAGCCAGACTTTGTTTCTTCCCAGAAGGTGAGTGATCGCTGTTTACACTTTTCATGGAACTGAAGCTCACCTCTTGAGGGAAGAACCTAAAACCATTTTTTAAATTTAAACATTTTAAAAGTTAAATTAGCCCCCTGGTTAGCAACATGTAGATCAGATGGGTTGGCTGGGAGGTGGTGGACATAAAGAAGTAAAGGGAGACAGGGAACCTAGTCAGGAGGCAAGTTCAGAACCCCATATGTGACCCAGATGCACATCCGCATGCTTCTATCCCAGATTGCGGGAAGAAAACTAAGGCCAAGAGATTCTTAGCTTAGGCAGGAGAATGAGGGTGGGCGGGAGGGAGGTAAGCTAGCGAACTCTACTTGGAAACAAATATCAACTATTAAGCACGAAGTATTATTAAAGGGAAAAATGGCAGGTTTCCGGGCCCTCCGGAGTCTGTCTGGATAGGTTGCTGCTGCTCTGGGGTTAATATGAGGAAATGGCATTCTTAAGCACCCACATTAACCTGTCTGTTGTTCTATGGACTGTGACAGCTGCATTTTACATCTTAATGGCTCACCATTTATTTCACACCAAAACAAAAAGTATTTTTTTTTTTTAGCCCATGAAGGGCATACTCAGGGCCAGAAACTTTGCCCCCAGAAACGGGTTTCGAGGCAGAAGCTCCAAGCAGGCTTCAAGTGGGCTTCACAAGAAGCCCCCTCCGTGTGCCCCCTTCATTTGCCCAGACCCTCCGGCTCGCTTCCTTTTCCAAGTCCCTCTCTAGGTCGCCTCTCTAAAGACCTTCCCCTGGGCTGCTGTGGTCTCTCAAGGTAGACAAGGCACTGTCTTGGGTAACCATTAAGCCACAGTAGCAAATACTACATGGAAGGGCCCCAAGGGCAGAGAAACGGCAGCGAGAGCTAGCTGAGCCAGGGAACCAGGCTGGGCCGGCTTTAGGGAAGAGGAGGGGTGCGGCCTGGGTCAGAGCGGGGCAAAGAGGGGTCTTACTGAGAAGAGCTACATTTTCCCAGCACCAGCCACCTGCCTGGCCTTGTCCCAGGAACGTTAAGTTTATTATTTAGTCCTCACAAGAACTTTAGGAGGTAGGCACAATTACCCCTTTCTGAATAAATGAAGAAACCAAGGTGCAGAAAAGGGAAGTCCCTGGCCCAGAGAAATACAGCTCTGAGGGGAGGGACCGGGCTCAGACTGAGGACTCTGGCTCCAGAGCACATGACTCAACCCCTCGCTCTACATCCCCTCCAACAAACCTGTACACATGCATTCAACCAACACGTGTTTATTGGGCATTTCCTCTGTGCCATGCACTGCTCTAGGTACTGGGGCTACATCAGTGAACAAAACAGGCCAGTTGTATGGCCTCTGAGCATCTGGCATCCCCTGAGGATATCCTGGTAACAAAACGAAATGGGCCCTGCCCTGTTCTCGTTGAGGAGTAGACCTTCATTCGGTGGTCACTCAAATAAGCACGTGATTTCAAGTGCCCTGAAGAATGTGTAATAGAGGAAGTTTTCCCCAGGAGGAGACCCCAAGTGTAAGCCACGGCCTAAAGTGGGAGAAGGTGACTCCCAGGAGGGGAAGCAACGTCCGCTTCCTGAGTATAATGGCTGAAGGACGACCGGTTCACACAGGGCTCAGGAAAGGAGGGGGACACACAAGGTTTGACCAGCAAGGTGGGCCAGGAACCAGGTAGAAATTTGATGTGTAGTGAAGGACAATAGGAAGTTTTTGAAGGGCTTGAATGAGAGTGTTTGGTGCAGTTTGCAAAGTTTTTCACACCCACCCGTTTGTTGTCTGAAAGCAATCTGGTGAGGCAGGCAGTTTGGGGTTCCCAGCCTAACAGATTAGAGCACCAGAGTTTCTCCAAAATGATCCCTATGGATTGAAAGAGTGAAAAAGTGAGGATGAGGGTCCAGGTCTTCCTGTTCAGGGGCTGGTTGAAGAGACAAAGAGGAGAGAGGAGGCTTCATAGGCCTGCACAAGGTGTGAGCAGTGCCACGAGGTGACCATATGTTGGGGTAACGTCGCAGAGCCCAGCACTTTTCCTGGCGTATAGTAGATGCTCAGGAAATGCCCATTTGCATTCCTTCGGCTGGAGAAGCATTGCTTTGGTCCTGCACACTGCCTGGCTGCCATCTCCGCCTTCAGTGTCGGGGGGCTGTTCTGGAAGGTGGTGGGCTGGTTTGGGTGCAGTGCACAAGAGAAGAGGCAAGTAGTTCATGTTTCTTGGTCAAGTCAGTGTCCCTGTTTCCTTGTTCTAGAATGATCTGCTGGGAGATATTGAAAAGAAAATAACAAATGGACTTGCCTTTGCCTGGACTCTGTTGAGGGAAACTAGAGAAGACAAATTTCAAGGATTTCTGCTGCACCCCCAACCCCGTGCCCAACCCCTGGCTCCCTACTCCAATATTTTATACTGTTTTGTCAGAAAAATGCCCTATCAGAAAGAGCTGCTTTGGAAATTTATTCACTCCAGAAGAATCACTAGCCTTCACTTACAAAACCCTTTCATGCCCATAGAATCTTGTCAGGTAATTGCTTGTCATTTTTAATGCAAATTGTCTTATTTAATGCCCATAGAAATCTTGTCAGGTAATTACTTATTTATCAGTATTTTGTAAAAGGGCCTATAAGTGGTTGTTATTCATGCTACACATAAAGCAAAACCCAAACAGAGGTCCTCCCTGACCCCAGTCTAATCTTCTTTTACCTGCATAACATTCTTTCTTGGTCCCATCCTTTGATACTGCCTACTCAGAGACATCACAACAAACCGTTCCCTGCTTGTGGGGTTTCCTGCTCATTTGAGGGTGATTTGGGATGTCTTCCTGGTCACTGGATAAGTATAGACCCTTTTGGGGGGCTATATTCCAGAGGCCATACTTCCCAGGAAGCCCAGAGCTCAGAATTGTAATTGTACCCACCACGTGTCAGTAGATGGATGTCAGCCAGCATTAAAATTGTAGCACTGGAAGGGGACAGAGGAATGGCTGGTTCCTAGCCTCTTATTTTCCTATTCCATTGGAAGGTCATGTTCATTAGAGCTTTTAACCCAAAAGTAAATTATTGTAATCCATTTGGTAATTATACCATGCTGAAGTTCTAGACGCTGTAAATTGCAGCCATGATATATCTAGATGAAGTTTCTGGGAGTTTATTTTTAGCCACTCAGAAAGCACTCATTTTCCTAGAGGCTTCACTTGCAAGTCTAGAGGGGGACAAGTAAAATGCATCTGCTGTCCTTCTTGTCCTGTTCTTGGATGGAGTTGTTTTACCTCCCAGCTCTCCTCTGTAGAAGCAGGTGGTTATAGTAAATCTTGGAGCCCTGTCTGTCTTCAAAGATTTAACTCTCATTTCCTGAATAGGAGAACTAGAATGTGTCCAAACATGGTCTTTTTTCTGCTTAGTTCATCATGGAGAATGTCAAAAGCCACCACCCCAACATGTCTGTGAACACAAGCCTTTAGAAAACTCTGTCTCAGTCCCCATTTCCTGATCCTTATTTTTGGAAGGATTGAGAGAGGTGAGACGATTTTTTATTTGTTTAGCACCTGCTGTGTACGTAATACACTGCTCAGTGCTGGCATTAGAGTGATTTGGGGGTGCCCCTCGCCTTTCAAAGCCAATGTCATTCAGTTAAAATTGGTCAGTCATTTATGAACGTCTGTGTTCCAGGCACTGGGCTTGGTTCTGAAAACATCATAAAGATGAAGTAGCTGCAACTCCCAGCCCCAAGGAGACCAGAAAGGGAGGTAGAGCATGAAACTGATAGTTGAAATGCTTTCTGAAGTGCAGTATTAACCATGGATGATAAAATGCCAAGTGCCATCACAGACACATTCTGGCTGGGGTCTGGGTCCATTTGTGCCTGTTGGGGGAGGAGAATCAGAGAAGACTTCGAGAATGAAGGGGGTTTGACCTGGACTTGATGTATAAATAAGATTTAGAAATGTGGGGATGGATAAGGGAAATCGAACAGATCTGTTGTGGTAACTTGGGCAGTCACCCTGGCCAAATCCCAGCGATGGCTGTCCCTGACCAGTCAGCCTAGCAGAGCGCATTCCTTCCCCATACACCATGACCTCCAGCAAGTTTTCTTCAATTTTTACAAAAGTATGATGTATTTTTTTCAAAGGGTAAGAAAAAAAACCCTTTGAAACAGTTCCTTTGTTCAGATGCACCTAGTATCTGAACTTCTGGATGAACAATCTTCTCCTGTATCTGTGTTTTGGGGCAGAGAAATAGATGTGCAGTCAGATGGATGAATAGGTGGTCTTTTCTTAGCTGCTTTTTCCCCATCTGTAAATGAGGAATCTTAGTAATACCTACCACAGATGGCTGCTGTGGCGATCAATTGAAATAAAGTAATGTTTAGCACAGTGATTGGTGTACATTTAATATGCATTTAATAAATGGTAGTTTATTGTTATTTTATTGAAACAGTTCTAATTAAATTATGAAAATGCCCATTCAAATAATAAAATTTAAGGAGGAAAAGAAGGGTGGGGAGGCTCTTCAATCTTTCACATTTAATGATGAGGCAGAGAAAAAGAGAACCGGCCAAAAAGACAGAGAAAGTTGTTGGAGGGAAAGGAGGAGAACCAGGAGAGAATCACTGCAGATGCCGAGGCAGGAGAGTTTCCAGAAGGAGGTGGCGGTCCTGCTAGTGAATGACCCGTAGAAGCAGCTGCAGATTAAGAAGTCTCTGGAAGTTGCAGTGACAGCATCATCATGATCTCGAAGAGAACGCTCGGGATGTGGAGCCACACCACAGTGACTTGTGGGGCATAGACGTAGAAGAAGTGTCATTCGGATGACTCAAGAACTTTCTCTGAGAAGGGGAAAAAGAACTTGGAGTGGGATGGAGACAGGGTCACGGGAAGGGCTTTGTTAGATGAACAGTATTTGAACTCAACTGGCACAAAGCTTCTCTGCCTTTCTAACCCTGTGCCTCCATTTGATAGACATACACATCACCGTCCCCTTCAAGATTAGGATATCACCGCACCCACAATCCAACACCTACCCCAGCCCCATTTGGGAATCATACCTGCCAAGAAGACCCT
This sequence comes from Manis pentadactyla, assembly GCF_030020395.1. NCBI lineage: Eukaryota > Metazoa > Chordata > Mammalia > Pholidota > Manidae > Manis > Manis pentadactyla. Next base: position 35,621,658 of record NC_080027.1, read on the forward strand.
ATCAGGATTTACTTCTTGAGTTGTACTTTTAAAACAGGATTTTAATCATCTGCTGGAGTAAGAAATTATGTAAGCATTGAGGGTGATCACAAGGATGGATTTGAGACAGTGACTAGACCAAACTGAGCAGGTATGAAGAGGGAGGGGAGGGAGAAATCAAAGAGGGATCCTGGGGTTCTGGCTTGGAGGACTGAGTGAATAGCCATACCAGTTGGTATGCGTCCCTTCTCTGTGTGGGTCCCCACCACCACCCACTGCCTGGGTGACACCTCAAGGGTTCGTTGAGAGGAAGAAATCACATGGCAAACGTGGTCATCATTTGGATACTTTCAAATGCTTTATAAGGCCACGGTATTATTATTAATCCTATCATAAGCGAGAAACAGTGCATCTGGCTCTCTTTGTTGTGCATTCTCTGTTTTTGTCTGCACAGTCTCTATGTCCATCAGTGTAGTTCTAAATGGCAGGAGGGAACTAACATGTATTGTTCTCGTACCCTTTTCAGATAAAGAAATGGAGGTATAAGGAGGTTAAAAAAATACTCCCCCAAGATAACACCCCAAAACTGGAGAGTATACATTCTTTCCAAGCACAGATTCACAGCAATTGACTACATCCCAGGCTATAAAATCTGTTCCAATAAATTTTATGGAATCAGTATCCTACAGACCACATTTTCCACCACAGTATAATTAAGCTAGAAATCAATAACAGAAAGATGAATTTTTTAAAAATATATATTGAAAGACATTAACAAAAACACTTCTAACCCACCCATGGGTCAAAAAAAGAAATGATAATAAAAATTATAAGATTCTTTTATAAATAAATGATAGAAGAAACATGAAATATCAAAGTGGTAAAATGTAGCAAAGACAGCACTTTAGGAAAATTTATTATTTTAAATGCTTGAATTAGGCAGGAAGAAGGGCTGAAAATTAAAGAATAGGTTAAGTGGCCAATTTAAGAACAACAGTAAACGTAAATAAGATGGCCCAGGGTTACACAGTTGTAAGTGGTAGAGCCAGGATTTGCAGAGACATGGCTGGCTTCAAAGCCCTCACTCTGTGCCCTTCACTATAAACCTTTCTTGGAGCCATTTGCCATCCTTTGCCCAGTGCCTGGAACTTTTCTTTCTTCCTAAGAGTCAAGGAGATGAGCCTATAGGATAACTCATTATATCAAAGGTTGATGATAAATTGCACTCATTTATTCATCCATCCTTTTATTCATTCATTCATTCATTAAATATTTATTGAGCATTTGCCGTGTGCCAGGCACCATGATCACTATCTTAGTTGCCTTTCCTCTGAGTGTTCACAAACCAGTCTTCGGCCTGGGCCAAGGCTGCTGCCCATTCCCGCCCCACCCCGTCCCCCATCCTCCTCACTACCCCCACCCCCACATCCCCCACCCGCCCCAGCTGCCTGACTCTTCCTCACTTGTCATCCTCATCAGAAATGACTGATTGCTCTCTTGTCTCTTTCAACAGGTAGACTGAAATTACCATGTGTCCAAATTAAAATTGCATACTTCAAGGATTATTTGAAGGACTATTCTTAGACCCTTTTAAGAAGACTTAAAGAAAAGTGAGTTGATTTTTTTAACACTTCAGAGAGTATTCATGATTTAAATTAATGTTATGGGTAGTTTTTTTTCTCTACCTCTTCAGTATGCGTTAGTAGGTAGACTGTGTCTCCACTCATTTTGTAATACTTTTTTCCCCCTGAGAACAGTGAGCAGGGAGTACAAGATTACTGCTTGCCTTCTCTGTAAGACTTCAGTGCATTTCAGAATCTTGTGGAATCTTAGAGATGAAAGGGTCTTAAGAGGCATGGACCTTTTGACAGGTCATAGAGAGGTATATATATATATATATATATATTATAGAAAGAGAGGAGGGAGACGGATCAATAGATAGAGAGATGTAGATATTTGACCTATTATTGAAACCTCCAAGGATTTAAGAGGAACTTGGTATCTCCCCATATTTAGGATTTTTACAGAATTCTTCCTTAATCTGGATTTGAAATCCACTCTACCTCACATCTTGCCAAGCCTCTTTCTTCTTTACTAGACAGTTCTATCCTAAAAATGGTTGAAGACACAGATCGTGTACCTCCTTGAGATCTTTTCTTATTTTTTGTTCCTCCAATAACTCCTCATAATTTGGTTTCAAAAGCAGCTCCTGCCCTGACCACCTTCTTTCCAATACTGTAAATATCTCCTTAAAAAGAGGCACCAGCCTGGGACACAGACAGAGCTCTACCAGTGTCCTTTCTCCCAGGAGAGCTGGGAGACTCTGGTGAGATAAACCCAAGGACCAGCCCAGGTTCCAGTCCCAGTTCTCCCTCGCTGTACTCTCAGGAGAGTCCCTTCATCACTCTGAGCTCGGAGAGGGTAGGACTAAGATGCCACTCACCTCCATCTGGACAGTTTTGCTGACTTGGAATAAAGAAGCTGCGGCTTCTCAAGGTTCCAGGCACTGGTGTGGGCCAGGGCTTGGGGATCAGTGGCACCTACCCAGTTCTGTCACTTCTCTCTGAGCATCTATTTCCTCATTTGCAAAATAAGAATGTTAATACATGTGGCGAAGGGTTTGTGTGAGATTGCTGGCATAATGTACATAAAGCACTCGATACCTGGCATGTAGGAAGTGTTCAGAATGAGGTAGCCCTTGTAGCAGTGTAAGTGGTGATGAAGCTCCTTACCTTTGGCTGGAGGACAAGTCAGGAGGTGGTAAGGCCTCTGCTAAGGAGAGAAGAGAGAATACACAGGCATGCTTATTAGGGAAAGGGGAGAAGTGTCCACATCCCATATAAACTCTCATGCAAAAACAAGCCCAAATCTGAAATGTTCATGTAATGAAAATTGTACTCAGACTAGACAAGGAAGGACTGGTTGGCATGGAATATACAGTTCAAAGGGAAACTTCAGGTGGGTCTGAGGAGCTACACAAATTCTGCCGACTTGAGGCTGCTGCCATTGCTCTAGCCCCACATAGGAAGGATTACTGTCCCCAGAAGGATGGTCCCCGGACCCCTACTAGACCTGGGGAGCTTTGAGAATCATCGAATATTTGTATGTGTTCAGAAGACTTGTTGTGAGGGTCAAGTGAGAAACTGAGTGTGAGAGGGATTTATAAACTATAAAGGTTCCTATATATATATATATATATATATATATATATATATGTGTTATCCATATATTAGGTGCTATTTCAGTACCTGGGAAATCAGGAGAGAGGGTTAAACTCAGATGAGCTGAGTGTCTCATGAACCAGTGGAACCCAGCCCACAGATTTCTGAGTAAAACACGCGTGTGTGCCTGCAGGTACATGCCTGTGCTGCGCACACGTGCCTATGCATGTCTGTTTGTGTGTGCACTTGTGGGAGACAGAGTGTCTTTCGGCCCTTTGGAGGGGGTCATGACTCCTTACCCAGGGACTGGCCGCCTGGACGGAGTATAACTTAAGAATGAAAACACAGGCCATAGTGTCAATCAGCCTCTCCCTGTGCCAGGCCAGCTGCATGAGCGTGGCACATTTTTGACAAAGAGTGCCACAGTCCCTGCCTTCATGGAGCTTAAAGTCTGTGGACAGGGCCTCTCTGAGGAGCTGGGAGGGTACTGCATGGAATGCACCCTTGACACTGAGAAAGCAGCCAGGGTGTGTGGGGCTTCTCCCATGGTTCATGGAGTTGTCAGAGTTTAAGGAAAGCCATCCTGACCTGTTGGGTAAAAGCAACCTCTGGACTTGGCTTAGATTCCATGGGGCCTTTCCTGAGGGCCCAGGCGCTCCAGGGAGGGGGAGCCCACACCCGCAGCCCTGCTGAAAGGGCTAATTCCAGAGGTGTTCCCACTCCTCCGCCATCCTCTGAGGCCCCTCCCTCAGTCTGGGCTGCTGAGCTGGCAATTCCTAAATTTGGGAGAACTGGGAATGGTGGTTTCATTTAAGGTGTGGAACAAGGACTTCTTTTTTTAATTTGGAAATTAAAGATAGCTGATACCATGGGCTTTATTCTGCAGATAGCTACCGACTATCCATACAGGGGTGCTGCTCTAGGCTAAAGCTCCTGCAGATGCCACCAGCCAGATGGTCCCTGTGGGGGTATCCAGGTCTGGGGAAGACTGCAGAATTGTGTACTGCAGTGTTTTTCAAACTGTGAGCTTTGACCCCTTAGTGGATCATGAAATTAATTCAGTAGTTCAAGGTTATTATGTGTTAAAGTGAAATGGAGTAACCCATAACTCATAGAGTAGGTGAAGATGTTTACATTACATATACTCAACAAAGTCCTCATATCCTAAATAGATATATAATAGGAATAAAAGAGGAAGCTCCTACAAATCAGTAAGGAAAAAACCAACAGCCTAATTTAAAAAAATAGACTCAAATAGACACTTCACAAATGAGTATATCCAGATAACCAAAAAGCATATGAAAACATTATTAGTTGTCAGGGAATTTTTAATTAAACCCACCATAAAATAACACTACACACCCATGAGAATGGCTAAAATGAAAAAGATAGACAATACCTAGTGTTAGCAAAGATCTGGAACACCTGGAACTCTCATTCACCGCAGGCAGAAGTGTCATTTGTTATAATGACTTTGGAGAATTGTCTCGCAGTATCAACTAAAGCTGAACATACGCATACCAGCAATTCCATTCTAAGATAAATACCCATGCTACACACATGTCCACCAAAAAACATGGCCTCCCACAGTAGAATGGATGAGTTATCATATATCCACACAGTGGAATGTTGCACATAGTGGAATGTTGCACATATCAATGACCCTCATAAACAGAATGTTGAAAGAAAAAGCCAGGCACAAAGAAATGTTTCTACCTTTAACCTAAAGTACAGAAACAGACGAAACTAATCTATTCTGTTAGAACTGGATAGCTGTTATCCTTGGGGGAGAAGCTGGTAAATGGGAGAGACCAGGAGGGGTCTTTCAAGGCATTGGTAATGTTCTGTCTTTTGATCTAATGATTGGTTACATGGGTGTTGTCAGTTTGTGAGAATTTATCAAGCTGCACATTTATGACATGTACATTCTACTATACTTACATCATGCTTCAACAAAAGTTTATATAATGAATTTATAAATGAAAATAAACAAAGAGAAAGACAGCAAGTAGTAAGGGTAAGCATTTTAAGTGAAACTTAAGTTAGATATATGTGTGTCTGTATGTGTGTCTACACTGAATTGAGATGTCAAATGCATTTCTGTGAGTCACAGTCCAAAAAATTGCGAACCACTGATTTAATCTAACCCTCTCACTTTAAAATGAGGAATCTGAGACCCAGAGGAAAGGGGAATTCAGAGCAGACCTAGGAGGAAAGGCAGAGCTGGGAAGATGACTCTTGGCCTCCTTCTGCTAATTTCGTGTCTCCTATTTCTTCTGCCAACTGGTGGAATGGTGCATTCGGTTGAGTAGGCTCTGTCTGGCACCTTGATCTCTGGGCGGCAGCCCTGTGCTTTCGGTCCAAGGGGAGCGATTGTTTTTCCACCCACAGACGGGTAGAGTCAGAGTCCTAGCCACCTCAGCAGGGGCCTGGCTCCAGCTCCCCAAAGTCCGCCCCTCCTCCTTCCTGCCTCTTCTGCCTGATCCGATTCGCTCAGAGCTCCGTAAACACCATTGCACTGTATCATGCGTTCATTTGTGTAAAATGACTGTCATGCCAAAGCTATTTTATGGTTGTAGAAATTGGGAAACTGAAGAAAACACATTGGGAGGATAAGATCTGACAAAGTCTGCTTGGGTTCTGGCTTTGCATCTTTATTTTGTTACAGAATCGTGAGTCCATTCAGCAGACCTCCCCCACAGGGGTCAGGGGGCTACCAGCCTCTGAGGGTATAAGAAGGGTAGGATGCAACCCTGTCCCTGCCAGGCAAAGCTTCACAGGGAATAAAAATGTGCAGATTTAATTCAAAAGGCTCAGTGTGAAGTTCACAAGGGCCTGGAACCATCTTAAGTAGCAGGGTTGCCTAACACCAGTGGCACAAAATACATGAGCACCTTCACTTAGGACCCCTCCTCTGCCCCACACACCCAGAGGGGCAGGTATGGTTTAGGATGTAATAGCCCAGGCCTCCCGGGAGGGGCGTCATGTCCAACCTTGGAGGTGGGAAGCCAGCAGGGGCCTGAGAGAAGGTTTCATAGAGCCAAGAGATTTCAGCTAAGGACTGAAGAGAGGGAACTGCATGGACAGGAATGCTGAGGAACAACCAGCAGGTGAGAACCTCATTTAAAAGAAGCTATGGTGTACTGTGGAGACTGCAGTTCCGTAAAGCTGAAATTGGGGGATAGCGCAGGAGAGGACCCAGCAGGAGTGGACAGGAGCCAGAGGGTCTCCTCTCTGACAAGGAGTATTCAGGATGAAGAGGGAACATCGCCTGAGATTCAAATAGGCCAGAAATGCCTGTAGCCTTGGAGACAGAATGAGAGATGCGGGCAGACGCAGCTCTGAATATCGGTGCCGTCCCGTAGTTTCGTCTCACAGCACTCGCTTGTGCCATCTTCGAGGACGACTTGCAGAGAACTCTTCTGATCTAGGCCTGGCTGAAGGCAGGACCTGGGGAGATGTGGAGGAGAGTTCCCACCCTCGCTGTGCTGCCAGGGGACTGACAGGTCATAACTGAACATGAATTTGACAATGTTAGTTGTATCTAGGGCAAGTTGTCCCAAACCCTGTTCTAGGATTCATTAACCCTACAAAATGTAGTTTTTTTTAAAAAGGAGGAGGTTTTCCTTTTGCATGATCTGAGAGGTACTCTAAACTGAATTATCATGGTACTTCTCACTGCCACTGACACACCAAAGGCTCTGAGAAGTCCTGCAGTGAGGAGGCTAACCTAATGTTTCCCAGACTTCTTTGCCCCAGAGCCCCTTTTCGCACATCTTTTCAAATCCCTCTGTCTTCCAGAACTTACTTTGAAAAATTCCATTCTAGAGAATGGCCTGAGGACTGGTTGAGGGCTCTGGGGAAGGAGAAATAGGCTCTTCTCACAAGAGGACAGGGAGGGTGTCCCAGAGAAGGGAGATTTTATATGCATTATATAAGGCCCAGCCTGAGCCCAGCACAGAGTCTGGGCCCTGGCAAGTGCTGGGTAAATGACTAATAAGTGAAGGCGTTACTGCTCTGTTTGCTAGTGAGAAGAGTCCAGAGTTCTTAGCAGAAGCTTGAGACAGGGCACACGCAACAGTAGCACTCTGCAAATGGGTCTTTGGCCGTTCAATGTAGGATCTCTTTTGTTTCACTTGCCCCCTTCTCTTGAGTGTTTAGAAAAGGCAAGAGGAGGCAGCGTGGCAAAGCAGGCTGAGGTCACATACCATGGAGCAGACTGCCCCGGCTTGGCCCCCAGCACCATCACGTCCTGGCTGGTTACCTGTCAGGTGCCCTACTTTTCTGGGTCTCAGCACCTGTATCTGTGAAATGGGCCTAAAAAGAGTGCCAGTTTCACAGCGCCTGAGGTTAAGTGTGCACCTAGGTGTGGCCCTTAGTGAGGGCCTGGCACCTGGGAAGCGTGAGCAGTCCTCACGGGCCGGCTTCCTGCTCTGGCTGCTGCCCAGGGCCTTTGGCCCATGGTTTCCCAGCAGACTGTGGATCCTCATATTCCCGAGCGAGGCGAGCTGCGCATTTGTTTTCCCTCCAGTGGCTTCAGGAAGGGCCGGGATGCTGCTGCTTCATTCTCAGTAGCCTGGGCCGTTTGAGGTAAGGCTCAGGTTCCATTCCCAGCTATTAGTGCTCAACCACTCTGCCTGAGTAAATATTTCTGAGGGAGTCCAGGACATCTATTATTAATTTACTGCAATCAGTTGCTGTACTTACCAGAATCACTTCTGCCTACAGATGCTTTTATAGGGCATATGGCATTCTCTTGACCTTAATGCTTTGCACAGGGTGTGACAGCAGTCAGCCTCTCCTGCCTTTGTCTCCCTGGGGATGGATGGATGGTTGTGTGGTCAGTGGGCACGGGGTTCACGTTGGATCCTATGTAGTTCTGATGTTGGAGCTGCAGGAATCTAGTTCTTGACACCCCACCTTTCAGCCTCACACCTGATTCACAGGCCGAACCCCAGTGTCATCCTTCAGAGCACCCTCTCTGCCATGGCCCTGTGTCTGGTCAGCCCCCAAGTTCTAGTGGTACCATCTCTGAAGCCTCGTGAACCCAGTCCCTTCCCCCCGCACGGCCACCAGCCAGCTAGTCCAAGCAGCCCTCTTCTCATCCTCCACGCCCCAGCTTCCCTGATGCTAAACCGAATCCAAACCCCTGCTTTGTGTTCCCATAGATGCCCCTCCCCCTTTAAATCACCTTTTGAATTACCAGTCCCTGATCTAGCTTCTCTGCTGGACTGTAAGCCCATGAAGGTAGGGACCAAGCTCACCTTAGGAATGACACCTTGCAAGTATAAATCTCCTCCCAGTTAGTAACACACAAGACTGTGCTTTTTCTTCCCTCTTTCCCCATTTCTCCCTCCCTTCCCTCTTCCTCTCCTCCCTTCTCTCCTTGTTTCCATTGTTGTATTTTTCATTACAGTTGAAGGGGGACTAGTGATCAGAGGAACTTCAAGGCCATGGTGGGAGGATTGGAGGTAAATTAAGCAGGGCCCTGAAGCCCCAATCCCTCGCCAAGCCGGAAGCTACCCTTTATTCCCCTTGCATATTAGAATTTTACTTTAGATTTTCTTTAGAAAAAGTGAAAAGTGGTTCTTTTTTGGACTGGCTCTGCAGCTGTACTTCCAGAGTGGAAATCCCAGCTCCGCCCGTACTGCTGTGTGACCGTGGGGAAATGATGGTACTCTCCGTGGTTGGTTTTACCATCTGAGAAATGGGTACTAGCACGTCTATCTCATAGATTTGTTGTGAGGAATAACAAGTAAACCATTTGGGAAAATGCCCAATGCCTAGTAAATTATTTAGTTACTTATTATGGTCGTGGTTGTGATCAGCGTCATTCATGAAACCATACATTATACAATTCTGTACTTTCATTTGCTAGAGCATGTCCAGGTCTCCTAGTGGTTAGTTTTTATACTTTCAGCTTCCACTGGCTGGGAAATATATGACTGAAAGCTACTGTGGATTCGGTATTATCTGAACTCAATGTATGTTTATAATAGCCCCTATAACATATAGGCTCAGTTACAGACAATGCTTGGTAAACCAACATCCAGGTTCCTAGATTATTCCAGTAATAGTGTCTCCCAGTTAGAAACCTCTGATCTATGTCATTGCTGTTTCTTCCAGCATATTTCATGGATCATGGTAGGCACTAAATTAATATTTGAATAAACAAGTAACTGGATGAATGAATGGATGGATGGATAAATGGTTGAGTGAATGGATGAATGAGTCTGTTTTACATTTGCCTCCTGATTTACTTTGAGCAGAATAATAAGTGTGTATATTTGTCTGTGGGTGTGTGTATGAACATCTGCAGAGAAAGTCCCAGCTATTTATGTCCCAGGGAAGATAGTCATAGTTACACAGTTTTCATATTCCCCCACCTTTAATTTATAAGGTCATTTTTCACTGATGCCCTTTCAGCTGCATGGCCCTGACAAAAGATAAGCATTCCCTCTGCCTCCTCCATGCCTTCCTCCTTCAACAATGAGGGCTGTGTGCTGGGAAGATTGTCTGTGGATGCTCCTTTCCCAAGGTCCATAGCCTTGTCTGGCTTCTATCAAGAGCACTGATGGGGGAGGGAACGCAGACAGTTGAATTCAGGGAGCAGTGCCTATGGCCAGGTGCCAACTCAACAAGTCAGGCTGGGTAGATAACTCAATATCCCTTCTGGGGTACAGTCAGTCTGACCTGGTTATCCAGCTCTCTGTAGCCAGCACCCTGGAAGTCATCAAGCTCTCGTTTCCCAGAGTCATTTCCTCTGGTCCTAGGAGAGGATGCAAAGCTGGAGAGAATGGGTGGGAGATGACAGAGGGACAGACAGCCAGTCTCAGGGTGTAAAGAATTTCACCTCATAAGCACAAAGGACTGCTGTGGCGACTGCATCTTAGGGCTTCAATTCACTAATGAGATTAAAATGCCCGTGGCCTGCCTCTGCACACACTTACTTAGGAACACTTGAGCTGTTTAATGAGTGTTAGTCAGGAATCTAAGAAAGGCCTGGGCAGGCGCCTGCTGATGGCTTGTTGATTAGAATACTAAGTGAGTTGCCCTTTGAAAGCCAGCACTTGCTAGAGAGCAAACCCAGGGGTCAGATTTCCTGGTAACAGTTACGTTCCTACTGTTTCCAGATGCTTACAGATCAGTAAACTGATCTGGGTAAGGAATGGTTATGAGAACATTTTGATAATGACAGGGACAAAATAGTGATGATTATCACAATAATAAACAGTGGTCATCAAACCTGGCTGCCCAGAAACACCTGAGTGTTGGTTGGTTTGTTGTTTGTTGTTTTGAAAATACAGTCTCCTAAACCCTATCCCTAGCGATTCTCTGGGCCTCAGGGCCTAGGAATCTATGGGATGATTCTGTTGTTCCTGGCTGGGCCCTGGCTTTGGGAACTGCTACTCTGTTGAATGAGGGCACGTTGGACCCAGGCTGGCATTTCACCGCCACTTCTAAGCTGCATGACCTCATGCCTGTTGCTTAGTTGCTCAACCTCAGATATATTATCTCTAAAAAGGGTTAGGTAAAATCGTGTAGCCACTATGGAAACCAATGTGATGATTCCTCAAAAACTGTCAAATAGAATTACCATATGATAAAGCAATTCCATGTCTGGGTATACAACCAAAAGCATTGAAAGTAAGGACTTAAAAAGATATTTGTATGCCCATGGTCACAGCAGCATTATTCACAGTTGCCAAGAGGTGGAAGCAAACCATGTCTGTCAATGGATAAACGAAATGTGGCATATGCATGCAATGGAGTATTAGTCAGCCTTTTATAAGGAAAGAAGTTCTTACACATGATACATTATGGATGAACCTTGAGGACTTTATGCTAAGTGAATGAAATAGGCCAGTCACAAAAGGGCAAATACTGTATGATTCTACTTATATGTGGTATGAAGAATAATCAAGTCATAGAGACAAAAAGTATAATCGTGGTTGCCAGCAGCTGAGGGAAAGGGGAAATGGAGAATTGTTCACAGGTATAGAATTTCAGTCTTGCATGATGAAAAGAATTCTGTAGAGGGTTGGTGGTGATGGTTGTACAACAAAGTGAATGTACTTAAAGCCACTAAACAGTACACTTAAAAATGATTAAGAATGGTAACTTCATGTTATGCAGATTTTACTGCAATTTTTTGAAAAAAGGATCAGGCAATATCTTCCCTCCCAAGTAATTCCAAGAATGGTATAATGTAGCATTAATAAAGGGCCTAGTACAATGCCAGACATGTTTCACATGCACCAAAAGTGTTTCTTCTTCCCTTTGTGACTTACCAATACCTTTCATAACCATTTTCTTCTCTGCAGGCTTTTTATTTGTGTTCCCTGAACCCTATGTCTGAAGTAAGAGGGGAAGGGACTAACATTTGTTGATAACTAATTATGAGTTATCCCATTTGGCCTTCATTTACCCTTGAGATAATGGGTATTCCCAATTTACAGGTGAAGAAACTGAAGCTTAGAAAGTTTGAATAACTTACCCAAAATCACAAAACTAAGACAAACCAGAATGTGGCTTGCCTCACTATACCCTGTTGAGCAGCTTTTGACCTACAGATGGCTGCTGCTCTCCAGAGAGAATGTGGAAAAAGCTCCCCTTGCTGATTGACTTCAACACATTTGAAGCAGTGGAAAGTTTGGGTGAACGTCTCCAGAATCCTTAGAGGAAGCAACATCTTGACTAAGCCAAGGTCATGTTTGGCCCTTACTTGGTGCTCAGAGCCAAACCCCAGGCAGACCTTCCTGTTCAAACCACTATCGGCAAGGTCCATTAATGCTCATAGCATCTAAATAACAGCCTCTCCTTGAGACTGCGGTTCTTTGACATCACATAGAGTCTAAATTCGCCTTGAAACTAGCCACCCACCCACTTAGCCCAAGCAGAAAAGATTTATGTCCCTCAGGTACAAATGAATGCTAATTCCCTTTGTAGCATATCCAGTATTGCCTGGGTCTGAGATAGAAAGCTGATGAAGGAGAAAACCATGTGGGCACAACATGGTCAGCACACCAGAAGTGTTGTTACTGCCAAAGTCAACATTAAGGTTAGGATTTTATTACAAATGTGTGAGTTAAATTCAACAGCAAACTGAATAGCTGTATTAGCAACATCATCATATAGCAAAATAAATAGCTAACTAGATAGCCAAATAAAAAGTGACGATGATGATAATGAGGGTGAGTGGTGGTGGTGGTAGTGGTGATGATGAGAGAGGTAGTGGTGATGATGAGAGAGGTAACTTAAGTAGCTAAACTGGAAAATAAATTGGATCGCCAAAAAAAATTTAAAATAAATTGGGAAGTGTGTCACCAAGATGGCAAAATAGGTCATTCCTGACTTTGCTTCCCCTCACAAGAAGAACTAACAATTATTAAAGTAAAAGACACCATTGAGAGAACCCTAGGACATGGGGATGAGGCTGAAGCACCCCCTGCACCTCAGACACCAAGACTGACTGCATCATAAGGGGAAGAGAAGTGGCTAAATGTTGACCACATTGCCCCACCCCCTGGACAGTTGCAGCAACACAAGCTTCACACAGAAGTCTCTCGTGAGCCTCTGGTTCCTCCTGTGGGCAAAGAGAACCCAGAGGGTACTTTAAGGAGTCCCTACTCTGATCTCATACCATGAAGATTGCAGGGGAATCTGGGGTACTCACCACTGGGAATCTGTCTGTGATAGAGAAGAGGGGAAGGGCTTGTAACAGCTAGCACATGGATATTGATAGACTCATACCTCCAATGCCCAAGTAGTAATTCCAACCAGCAGTTTTGCTAATCTGCGTAACCAAGTCAGGGGTGCACTCTGACCAGGGAACTCGGGCCTGAACTGAATCCTCACATGAATAGTCGCCAGCCCTAGAGCCCGGTTTGCTCACACCCAGGCAAGGAGCAAAGTCAGAGTCCCACCTGCTGTAGAGAGTGTCTTCCAGCCCCATCTCAGCAAAAGGGCTGGTGGCAACTCCTGGAAGCTCTGCAGCTCAACACCACTGTAGCTGAGAGGCAGGTGGGCAGAACTGATTGCCCCCAGAGGAAAGCCAGCACTGGATAGGGGCAGTTCCTGTGCTATGCACAGGCTGGAGGATTAATTCATAGCCAAGGCTGAGGGTAACTGAACCAGAGAGCCTCTTTGAGACATTGAGTGTATCCTGGAGTGGACCCTATCCCTCCCACCTAGGCAATCAAGCTGACATATAGTCCTCTGTGTAGTGCATCTTCTACTCCCATCTGACCAAAAAGGCTGGAGACAACTCCTGGAAGCTGTGCAGCCCAGGAGCACTCAAGTCAAGAGGTGGGAGGGCAGAGACAATTGTTTGCAGAGCAAAGGCCCTAGTAGGTCAGGGAGCTTGGGATGAGGGTTAGCTTGAGTTAAGAGAACAAAGAGCTTTACTGGCTTTAGAGCTGCTTCTCCCACTGTGCCAGGCAGAGATCTAATTTGTAGCCCCATTCATTGCTGAATATAGCCTTCAGCATGTTCCATCAGGGATCCTAACCAGAACACAAGGGAAGCCATGTAGCCCATTCAACAACCCTATGTACAGTGGCCCTTGAACAGAGAGCACAGCCCATGGTTTTACCCATCTACAGAGCAAAACCGATGGCCTCACTTGACCAGGGAATTCATTGTACACTATGGTCTGATTTGGGTCCCCAAATAATGACCTATATAGGCCCTGTGTCCCATCCTGCTGCCCTGCTAGGGCAGGGAAGCTAATTCATTTACTATGGGATACAGTACCCAGTCCTGACCAGAGAATCCAGGCAACCATGGAACCCATCCTACAACCTCATTTGGGAAGAGGACCAAACCAGCAGTCATGTCCAACTGTTCTCAGCCAGAACCATTCACTCCCATCCCTGCACTCAGCTCTCCAAGAGTTGCTTTACCCCAAAACAGACCATAATAGCAGGTCCCACCTGCCCAAGGATATTATCAGCAGACATACCCAGAAACCCAATCTGAGCTGACTGGTAAAAACAATATCTGCTAAAGCAAACCTGTGAAGTCTGAAAAGGAGCCCAATTACTCAAATGTTCAGATACAAACATAAGGAATCAAGGATCATGAAAAATCAGGTAAAATATGATACCACCAAAGGAAACTAATAAAGCTCGAGTAATTGACCCCAGAGTAACAGAAATCTACGAACTGTCAAAGAATTCATAAAAATTTCCCTTAAGGAAGTTCAGTGAGCTGCAAAAAAAGCAGACAGCTAAACAAAATTAGGAATACAATGCATGAACAAAACAAGGAAATAGCAACCATTAAAAAAAGCAAAAACCAAAACCAAAAATTGAGAAATCCTAGAGACTCCAACTGAGCTAAGGATTTCAATAGAGACCTTCGGAAGTAGTTTCTACCATTCAGAGGAAAGAATCTATGACCTGGAGAATACGAATTACCCAGTTAGAGGAACAAGAAGAAAAAAGTATGAAAATGAATGACTATAGCCTACAGGAATTATGAGACACAATGAAAAGAAACAATGTTTGCATCATAGGAATTCCAGAAAGAGAAGAGAAAGCTATAGGAAGTATATTTAAAGCTATAAGAGATGAAAACTTCCTGAACCTGGGTATTAAAATGGATGTCCAAAACCACGATGCTCAGAGGACTCCAAATAGGTTAAACCCAAATTGGGCTGTATGAAGACACATTATAATTACATTGTCAAAAGTCAAAGACAAAAACAGAATTTAAAGAGCAGTAAGAGAAAAGAGAGAAGGTACATACAAGGAAACCCCATAAGACTATCAGTGGATTTGTCAACAGAAACTTTTCAGGCCAGGAGAGAATGGGATGGCATATTCAATATACAGAAGGAAAATAACTTTGAACCAAGAATTCTATACTTGGCAAAGCTGTCCTTCAGAAACAAATGAGGGATAAAGACTTCCCTGAGCAAATGAAAGCTGAGAGAGTTCATTACCACCAGACCTGCCTTCGAAGAAATGCTAAAGGAAGTTCTTTGAATGGAAGTAAAAGAATGCTAATTAACAACATAAAAACATACAAAGGTAGCATAATGGTAATTACATAGTCATATTTATATTCTGTGATATGGTAATAACAGTGTATAATTCACTTACAACTCTAATTCAAAAGTTAAAAAAAATTTAACTAGTAAAAATAACCATTACTACAATAATCTGTTATTAGTTACACAATTTTAAAAATGTAAATGGTGACAGCAATAACCTAGCATGAAGAGGAAGAGAAGAAAAATTAAAATGTGTAAGAATTCTGAAGTTAAGCTGTTATCATTTAAAATAGGGTATTATATGTTTAAGATATTTTATGTAAGCCACATGATAACCACAAAGGAAAATCCTTTAGAAATTACACAAAATAACACAATAAAAAAGTCAAAGCATAATGATACCAAAAACATCAAAACACACACAAAAAGATGGCAGAATAAGAAACAAGGAACAGTGGATCTACAGAACAACCAAAAAACAATCAACTAAATGGCAATAGTAAGTCTTTACCTATCAATAATTACTTTAAATGTAGATGGATTAAATTTTCCAATTTAAAGACATAGAATGATTGAATGTGTTTTTTTAAAGTACACAAGATCCAACAATGTACTGCCTACAAGAAACACACTTTCTTCTTATAGGCACACATAGACTGAGAGTGAAGAGATGGTAAAAGGCATTCCAAGCAAATGGTAACCCAAAAAAAGCAGGAGTAGACTTTAAAATTGGTAAAAGAGACAAGAAACTCATTACATATGATAATGGGGTCAATATGCAAAGATGATTTAACCCTTATCAATATTTATGCATCTAACATTAGACCACCAAAATATATAAAGCAGAAACTAACAGAGCTTAAAAATAAATAAACAGTAATATGATAATAGTTGGGGACTTTAATACCCCACTCTCAAGAATGGATAATCATCCAGACAAGAATCAATAGGAATTAGCAGATCTGAACACTGTAGACCAAATGAACCTAAAAGACATATGCAGAGTGTTTTATCCACCAACAGCAGTCTACACATTCTCAAGTGCACATGACACATTTTCTAGGACAGGCCATATGTTAGGCCATAAAACACATTTTAGCAAATTCAAGAAGACTGAAATCATACTAAGTATCTTCTCTGACCATAATGGCATGAAAGTAGAAATCAACTAAAGGAAAACTAAAGAAATCAACATGGAAATTAAACAACACTCTTCTGAACAACCAGTGGATCAAAGACTAAGTTAAAAGGCAAATAAAAAGGTTTCTTGAAACAAACAAAAATGGAAGCATAACATACCAGAACTTATAGGATGCAACAAAAGCAGTTCTAAAAGGAAAGTTGATAGCAATAAGTGACTACATTAAGAAGGAAGAAAGATCCCAAATAATCTAACTCTGTGCCTTAAGGAACTAGAAAAGGAAGAAGCAGCTAATGCCAAAGTTGACAGGAAAAAGAAAATAATGGAGATTAGAGAAGAAATAAATGAACTAGAGAACAGAAAAACAATAAAAAAGATTAGCCAAGAAAAGGTTGTTTCTTTGAAAAGACAAGCAAAATTCACAAACCCTTAGCTAGACCAACAAAGGAAAAAAGAGAAAGGACCCAAGTCAACAAAATTTCAAATAGAACAGGAGACCTTACAACTGAAATTAAAAGGACCATAAAAGACTAGTATGAACAACTATATGCCAACAAACTGGACAGTCTAGAGGAAATGGAAAAATTCTTAGAAACATACAAATGACCAAGATTGAACTAGGAAGAAATAAAAAACTTGAATAGCCCAATTACTAGTAAGGAGGTTGAATCAGTGATCAGTTGTCTCCCAGTGAAAAAATTCTAGGACCAGATGGCTTCTCTGGTGAATTTAAAGAAGAATTAATACCAATCCTTCCCAACTCTTCCAAAAAATCAAAGAGATGGGAACACTCCCAAACTCATTTTACAAGGCCAGCATTATCCAGATACCAAAAGGAGAGTACTAAAAGAAAACTGCTGTCCAGTTAACCTGGTAAATACAGATACAAAAATTTTCAAAATACTAGCAAACCAAATTCACAAGCACATTATAAGGTTCATTCGCCACAATCAGGTGGGGTTTATCCCAGAGGTGCAAGATGGTTCAACATATGCTGATCAGTCAGTGTGATACATCACATTAGTAGAATAAAAGAATCATGATCATCTCAGTAGATGCAGAAGAAGCACTTGACAGATTTCAATATCCATTCATGATAAAAACTCATAACAAATTAGACATAGAAGGAACATGCCTCAACATAATAAAGGCCATATATGACAAGACCACAGCTAATGCCATACTCAATGATGAAAGGCTGGAAGATTTTCCTCTATGATCAGAAACAAGACCAGAGTGCCTGCTCTTACCACTCCTATTCAATATAGTACTATAAGCCCTAGCTAGAGCAATCAACAAGAAAAAAATAAATTGTATCAGAATTGGAAAGAAAGTAGTAAAATTGTCTTTATTTGCAGATGACATGATTTTATATATAGAAAATCCTAGGGAGGGAGAAGGGGATTGAGGGGTATTATTAGTAGTACATATGGTGTGAGGGGGATCATGGGGAAGACAGTGTGGCACAGAGAAGACAAGCAGTGACTCTGTGGCATCTTACTACACTGATGGGCAGTGACTGCAGTGGGGTGTGAGGGGGGTGCTTGATAATATGGGTGAATGTAGCAACCACATTGTTTTTCATGTGAAACCTTC
Source organism: Manis pentadactyla (assembly GCF_030020395.1). Taxonomy (NCBI): domain Eukaryota; kingdom Metazoa; phylum Chordata; class Mammalia; order Pholidota; family Manidae; genus Manis; species Manis pentadactyla. The sequence continues at coordinate 35,639,533 of NC_080027.1, forward strand.
ATAATAGTGTATATCAATGATACCTTAATAAAAAAAAGAAAAGAAAATCCTAAGGACTCAACCAAAAAACAGTTGGATCTAATCAGTGAATTCAGTACAGTTGCAAAATATAAAATTACATCCAAAATTTGTAGTGTTTCTACACGTTAACAACATGTTTTCTGAAAAAGAAAGCAATCTATCCCATTTACAGTAGCACCAAAAACAACAAAATACTTAGGAATAAATATAATTAAGGAGATGAAAGACTTGTACTCTGAAAACTACTAGGCATTGATGAAGAATTTAAAGATAACATAAATAAATAGAAAGATTTCCCATGTTCACAGATTGGAAGAATTAATATTGTTAAAAAGTCAATATTACTAAAAGCCATCTTTAGATTCAATGCAAATCCTATCAAGATTCCAATGGCATTTATTATAGAAATAGAGAAAAACATGTCTAAACTTTATATGAGACCATGAAAGACCCCAAATAGCCAAAGAAATCTTAAGAACAAAGGAGAGGCCACACACTTCCTGATTTCAAGCTATATTATAAAGCTGTCATCATCAAAACAATGTGGTACTGACATAAAAATAGACAGAGCAGTGGAACAGGCTTGAGAGCCCAGAAATAAATCCAAGCATATAAAACTAACTCATATTTGACAAAGGAGCCAAGAATGTCAAATGGAGAAAGACTAGTCCCTTCAACAAATAGTGCTAGGATAATTGGATATTCATATGTAAAAGAGTGAAACTGGACCCATATCTTACACCACTCACAAAAATTAACTTGAAATGGACTAAAGACTTAAATTTAAGACCCAAAACCATGAAACTCCTAGAAGAAAATAATAGGAAAAAATCTCCTTGACATGGGTCTTGGTAATTACTTTTTGGATTTGACACCTAAAGCAGAAGCCACAAAATAACAAACAAGTGGGATCACCTCAAACTGAAAATCTTCTGTATAGCAAAAGAAATCAACAGCAAAGTGAAAAGACAACCTATGGTATGGGAAAAAGTATTTGCAAACCATATATCTGATACAGGATTAACATCCAAAATATATAAAGAACTCACACAACCCAATTGAAAAAAAAACTTTTTTAATGGGCAAAGGATCTGAATAGATATTTCTCCAAAGAAGATACATGAAAAGCCAACTAGTACATGATTAGTTGCTCAACATCACTAATCATTAGGGAAATGCAAATTAAAACCACAGTGTGGTATCACCTCATGCCTGTTAGAATGATTATCACCAAAAAGACAAGAGATAATAAATGTTGGCAGTGACATGGAGAAAAGGGAACCTTGTGCACTGTTGGTGGGATTCTAAATTGGCATAGCCACTATGGAAAACAGTATGGAGAATCCTCAAAAAATTAAAAACACAACTACCATATGATTCAGCAGTTTCACTTCTGGGAATATATCCAAAGGAAACAAAAACACTAACTTGAAGAAATATCTGTACCCCCTGTTCACAGGAGCATAGTTTACAATAGCCAAGACATGGAAACAACCTAAATGTCCGTCGATGAATGAATGGATAAAGAAGTTGTCGTGTGTGTATTATTCAGCCATAAAAATTTAGGATATCCTAATATTTGTGAGAACTTGGATGGACCTTAAAGGCATTATGCCAAGTGAAGATAAATACTGTATGATCTCACTTACATGTGGTATCCAAAAAAAAGCAAAAAAACAAAAACACCAAACTCATAGAAAAAGGAATCAGACTTGTAGTTACCAGAGGAGGTAGAGGGCAGAGGAAAGGGGAATTGGAGGAAGGTGGTCAAAAGATCAAACTTCCAGTTATAAAATAAATAAGGACTAGGGATGTAAAGTACCACATGGTAACTATAGCTAACACTACTGTATGATATATAGGAAAATCATTAGGAAAATAAATTCTAAGTTCTCATCACAAGAAGAACGAAGTGTTTCCTTTTTTCTTTTCTTTTTATTATATCTATATGAGAAGATGGTGTTAGCTGAAACTACTGTGATTATTTGCAATATGTATAAGTCAAACCATTATTCTGTATGCCTTAACAGTGACATATATCAATTATTTCTCAATAAAACTGGAAAACTTTTTCATAAAAATTGTATTTATCATACGTGGATCCATGTTAAGCATTTTACACAAATTCCCATATTTCCCCCTAAGAAGTCCTGTGAGGTATATGATACCATCACTGTTTTACAGATAAGAAAAGCTGAAGGTAGGTGGCTCACATGTCCGAGGTAACATAGCTGATGTTGATCTGGAATTGAAACCTAAATTCTACCTGGCCCAAGACAAATACATCTTTGACTCCAACAGATATACCACGTGGTAGGTAAATCAGGATGATTTTTCATTTTCAGGAACAAAATTATTTACTTGCTTTACAGCAGGAGCCTTTTGAAAAAGTAACTCATATAGTGCATTTAACATAAAACCCTGATTATGAAGATTCATTTGGGGAAAGCATTTTCAAGAATAATCCTTCCCATCTGTGTGGCTATAAAGCTGTATCAGAGCACTGTCACAGGTATTATGTTAAACATCAGCTTGACTTAGACAAAAGCTTATCACTCTTTTCTCTATAGCAATACCATCTGTGTTGTGTATGTCAGTGGTTAAACAAATTAGGCTTTGGTGCTGAATTTGAATCTCAGCACCACTGCTTACACAGCTATCTGGGGCAAGCTACTTGGCCTCTCTGAGTCTCAGTTTCTTCATCCAGCTATTTATATGTAATGAATGTTAAGCCCTTGTCACAGAACAAATGAGGAATGTCATTGGTAGTTTGCCATGTTCACCCAAATATCTTCTGAGTGTAATTTGGCTTCCTGTGTAGAAAGCACTGTTTAGATCAACATGGGGCAGTTTTGT